>NC_136501.1:63722317-63812317 GCF_053919585.1 Euprymna scolopes
GAATAACTGCAAAAGTACAACGACTAACGATAATGAAAACGACTGAAATATTAAGGAAAACCCTTGAATGCGGAGAATAATACAAGACAATATAACGAATAAGCGTTACAGGGAATGAAGAACACCGAAACTGCATATTTACAAGTTCTACACCCCCCATTATGCATCCTCCCATTGTTTCATCACCGTCCCCCCCCACAAAAAAATGATACCAAAGGGCCGAGAAGGGTCAATAAGGAGTGAAAGACCGAGGAGCGAGCGCCAACCTGACCTCGGCTGGACAAGCGCGAAGAGAACTGGGACCTTGGTGAGGCTGAATGCCACTCAAATTCCAGTATAAACCAATGGCCACTACCAGCGAGAAATCAATGGTAAGCGGCTGTTGCGATGATGCAAACTCATTTGCAAATGCTATCGAAGGAGGTGGAGAGAGCTGGACGTCTGGGGAGACTTGTTGTCACTCAGCTTCCAGACAACACCAGAGGTTTCCAATCAGATCGTTTGTTGACTTGTGTGAACGCTCCATGTGAGGCAATAATAATAGATAAAAAAAATAGTGCAACTAAAAAAATAAAGTCAACAACTTATATCGTGCGTGCTCTTTTTCTTTCTTTTCTCCCATTTTCTTTTTTATACCCGCGCGAATGGCAGCAGTCATTGTTTTTTCTATAAGAAAGGAAGGGGGGGTCATTCAATGTCACTCGCTATCAACTGTTGATAGTGCTATGTTTTACATTGGTTTTATCTTTATTTTACTGTCGTTCTTTGACGGAGTTGAACGAATTACATTTTTCTTGCAGTACTTGATAATATGCATCTAAATTTATGAGTTTTGAGTATGGATGGTCTCCGCCCTTTTCCCTTCTCTCGGTGGGTGTTCAGTTTTTTCGATATCTGAGTTGCTAGTTTCCACGATGCTTCGCAAATCTTCAAAAGTCTTGAGGGTTTCCTTGGTGGTGGGTTCTTAGGACCGGTCTAGTTCATGCCAGAGAACATTGTGCCACTCTTTGCAAACTCTATAACCCCTATCTACGATTCAACAACTCAGACTTCTTGTATATCAAACAATCATCAAGGACATTTACAATTCTCACGATCCATTCGTGGTCTAGGGTCATCGATGTCACTATTCTGGCTTAGTCGGAATGACATTTTTATCAACAATTCAAGAATTATAACAGATTTTATAATTCTCATCAATCAAAGAATCAGTTCTATTCAAAACGACCATTGTTTTCCTTGCTTGTTTTTTTTTTTCGTTCAATCTATCAGTCAGCCATATACGAATTATATATATATATATACTAGCTGGACGCCTGGCGTTGCCCGGTCGTAGAATATGCTTATACATGATATTTTAATTTATGCAGATTGCAAATGTATTATTATAGAATCAATCCTCTATTGAATATTATATATTACGAGGAATAATTTTCCCAGAGGACTAATTTACAAAAACAAAAAGAAAAATATAACAATAACAATACAATAATGATGATGTCATTCATCAAATTTCTCCTGTAATTGTTTCCAATATGACGTCAACTGATTTTAGGCTTGACGATGAATGTCTTAGAAAAGTCACTTCTTATTAAGGCTTAGCTTTAAAATATGCAAACGAAGAAATGATTTGTGGTAATTTTAAATAATACCTCTTATATTATTGAAAATTAAACTCATTAATTAGAAAAAAAAATAGAAAAAATTAAAATAAAATGGTGAGGTACACCCAGGTTTGAACACAGGATCATTCGATCTGAAGTCGAATGCTCTACTATCGAGCTATATCTCCAGTTGTCAATGATTTTGTTTTATTTAAGAAGAAATCATTTGCCAAGATTTTATTATCTTCCTTGCCGGTGTAACATATAAAATTCTTCTTTTTATCTATAAGGAAAAAAAAATATTTTAAGGGTCGGATGTTTTCGGCTTTCAATATTTATTGGATGAATTTCTGTACAAAACATGTCTTAGAACACTGGCATATAAATTACCGTTGACTGAGATTGGCAAATAAGCATAGCCACTTCGGAAGCTATGAGAGAGGAATTTGCATGCACACACACAGAGTGACTTTATATATATATATATATATATATATATATATATATATATATATATATATATATATATATATATATATATATACATACATACATATATATCCATCTTAATGTATACTAGTGGATGAATGACATAATCAGGGTCTGTATCAGAAATAGTGTAATACTTCCATTAATAATAGCAGTTAGTTGGCAGGCAACTTCACTTCGCCCAGGGGTCAAATCACACAGTACCAGACACACCAATGAGACACTTATCTATATTAGTGGTCTTCAAGGTTCCACCTGATCGATAGCACCATACGTATTATCCTTTATTGTGGAAAGTGTCAGGGGAAAATCGTTACCATTTTATTTATATAGAGAAGAGATTATACTACAGAAGATTAGAACAACATCGCTACCGTCAGTTTCTAATTCAAAGAAATGGCACCTATAATTGGTCTCCCTTACTGAACACTCTTCAACCTCTGTTTATGTATGCCTCCCTAGAAACCGGTAAAAGAGACCAATTATGTTGCTCTTATCTTCTGTAATACATATTACGCTTTTTTTTCTTTTATTTTTAATTTCGGATTTTCTTAATAATCGTGTACTCTGCTAGGGTTGTAATGTGGCCATTACATTTTCACTTGAACCCAACGGGTTGTATACGGTCACAATTGCGAACAAAGGAAATTCGATTTGTTTCATTTTTAACAAAAGACATTTATTAATAGTTCTTTCCAAACCATGCAAGCATCTTTTTTTATACAGTTCCTCTCGTCTGACATGTAGTTAAGACATTTTTTTACATTCTTCATGCTGCCATTGCGGTGAGGCATGTGAAGCTTCCTTTTTGTGCACTGCGATGGGCCTCCAACTAGAGCAGGCAATCGATCGATGATGATTGAAAAATGAACGATTTCACCGATTCCATGACAATAAAATATGGGAGTGCGAAACATTTGTTAACTATCATTCAATAGTGGACAACGTCGGGTCTCCCTTCTAAATGTGGAGGCGAGATACACACGCACACTCGTACATGCACACACACACACACACACACACACACACACACACACACACACACACACACAAGCAAAGTTTTCTAATTTGAGTAGTACAGAAGCAATTTTTAATTATTTAGATTTTTAATTAATAAAATGCATTTATTTTGTTTCAAAAACACATTTTAATAATAAGATTGAAAGGAAGATTCGATAGAGAAATATTTGTTTCGGTTCTTGAGAAAGAGAGAGACAAACTGGAAGAAGATGACAGAAGCGATAGTAATCAACCTTCAACCCCGACCTCGAAGGAGAAGAAGATGTAGCAGTTCATAAATAATGACGTATTTTCTCTCAGTGAAATATCCCTGTTAGGTGATTGGTTACATTCTGACCAATCAGCTTGCAGAGCACGTTCCTTCATTCATATCATATGAATGAGATGATTCTATTGTTGGCATTATTTTCTCCGATATTTTTCTAGTTAGAATTCTTTCTAGAAAGACATTGCGTACTTATGGGAGGGACAAAATGAAGGTTGCAAGCATCCTAAGTGAAAGCAGTTATAATAACTTATTTTCTCTCACGGAGAAATTTCCCAATTAGGCTATTTGATTACATATTGACCAATCAGCTTTCAGAAGGTTTTTATTTCATCAGTCTCAAGGAGGACTGCTTTAGCCTCTTTGGAAATAAAGGGCGATGATATTTTTTTATTTTTTTTTTTTTACACAGTGATCACCACTTATCAAGGCCCGGAAGCCACTCAGGGATAAGGGTTATTGCAAGTACATTACGTTAGTGTGGAGATTTGATGACGTGTTTACTTAAGGAGGGGGTTCATTAGGAATTTGTTAACATTGGACTTGAAGACATCCAAGTTGTAGTCAGGTGGGAAGCAGGCAGACGGAACAGAGTTCCACAGGCGTGCAGTTCTAAGAAAGAAGGTTTGTTCATGGAATCCGCGTTTTGATTTAGGCACAGATATAGAGTCGGGGAAATTTTTCACACTGGATTCAGCTAGACGGGTGTTTTTCGTGAAAGATTGGCGAGGGGGACCAGAGATTGAGATTCTTAAAAGCAACGAGGAAAGACGCCCCCTTTCTCTCTCTTATCCCTGTCTGTTGAACCTCCAAGCTCCAACTGTTTTCGCCTGAAGATATCTGATGGTGGCTAAGTGGTTAACAATACAGATTGATAAACCTGGATATGCCGTGTTCGAATCCAGTTCATTCTGCAGAAACACTTTTAAAAAACTCACACTTGACCTTTGGTCTAATCTCCTGAAGAGAAGGTTAATAAAATAACTGCTCACAATTTTTTTCGGCAAGCTAAAGAACGTTCCAATTTTTCCTTTCCTCACTTAGGCACTGTGCAACTTTCTTTGACCTAAACCAAACGGTACAATTAATTGAATAAACCCTTTCGTCGTTGCTGTGTAAAAGTGGTTTTGTTTTTCGTTTCATGCGACGGTTTCCTTTATTTACATAATAATAATAATAATAATAATAATAATAATAATAATGATAATAATAATAATTAGCGGGACTTGTGGAAATTCCACAGCGGCATTTTTCATATGTCATATATTGCTGCCAGGCATTCTGTGAAAATTCAGTGTAAATGTAGACCCCATGATATTATTGTAGTCTTTTTGATAAAACTGTCAGAATATTTATCTCAGTAATGTGGTATATGTAGTGTCAGAATATAAAAAGCCGAAAAGATTTACTTTCAAATTTTCACAAGAATTTGATATTAGCTCTGACTTTAAATTCATGTTTTTCCTGCGGCTAAAATAACCATTTGTAAATACTCTCCGTCATCATAACAGATGGTTTCTCGATTAATTAACATGTATGCACGTATATGTTGATAGAAATACTTATAAGAGTCTGTGACATATTTCCATTGTATGGACGCATGACATGAACGGAAACCCCACAATATTATTATATCATCTTTAGACAGAACAGATACTACCCTTGGATCCTAACCAGAAGACCAATTATTTTAGTTTCGCATACGACCCAAAGGCGACATCATTTTTTTATTCAATTTTTTTTTCTTTACATTGCGTATTCAGTGATCAGGAGATCCTATTTATTAAAAAGGAAAAGAGAAAGTGAAACATACTACAAAAATTGAATTAACGCATCTATATACTAATTTCATGTTTGTAGTATGGTATCACCTTCTATCCTCAACCTCTTTTTTAATAAATAAGACCTCCTGCTCAAATAATTTATAATCTGGAAACCGTGACACACGTATGTACATACATTAAAGGTACTATGGTATTAATATCTAGATAATATAGGAGTTCCCTTTTAATACTCTCTGAAAAAACTAGCCCTTATACAGGGTGGAACGATAAAATTGTCACCCTAGAAAAGAAGACATGATTCCATTTCCATTTGATGAAAACCGGTTTTCTTTTTATTGTTGCAGACCATCTACTACTTGGCCAGTTGTGTACAAATCCCAAGAACGATAGGAATCTTCTATCATGTCTGAAAGTGACACAATGTTCAACTAGATGTACAACTCATGCTCTTTACCAATCCAAGTTATGGCAACAGGACCATTGCCAGCACCCTCAGAATGCAAATCCTGGCAGTTCAACACTTGCGGGCACAGCTCAACGAAGTTTCCAGCCACACGGTTATGGTCTTTGGTGTGGTTTCAAGTGAGGGCCACATCATGCCACCTCACATCTTCAAAGTTGGCTTGAAAGTCAACACCAACCAAAGTGTACCTGGATGTGCTGAAGAGTGTGGTGATCCCCTGGTGCAATCAGGTGATCGCTGGCAGACTCTTGATGCGGCAATCCAAAGTGACCCAAGTTTGGCTTCAGAAGAAGTGCTACGACTTTGTATCCTTCTCCCGCTGGCCCTCCTCTCCTCTCCCAACCTAACCCGCTGGACTACTGTGTACATTCATACATCGAGAATATCACCAACATGACCTACCTCAACACCAAAGTCAGCCTCATCGCCGCCATCTACTGAGTATGTGCTGAGCTCTTACCAGCACTTGTAGAAAACGCATGCTCCTCATTCGGAATCTGTATCGAAGCAGTGATTGAGGCTGAAAGCGTCTACATTAAATAGATGCCAGCTTTGCTACATAACCAAGTTTCCTGGATTGATTTTTTTCAATAAAAGTTTTAGAATAAATCTGTATCGTTGTTTTCTTTAGGGCGACACATTTATCGTTCCACCTTGAAGATGAAGGAGAAAGTAGATGTCATTAAAGGAAATAAAGCGAAAATAAAATGCTTTTTTTTTGTTCTTGCTATTCAAAAGAAAACTTTTTGCACTAGAGTAAAAGTAAAGTGGTCGACTATAGTCCAGGACAACCCGAAGGTTTCCTTTTCATTGGCTACGATACATGTAAGATGTAAGGGAGGGCGCCACTGTTTTCCCAGGATTACTCCACTTACACTGGACTTTCACTTTATAATGCTGCATGTTTAAGCAAATGGAGCATCAAGTACAAATTTTTCAGTCTTTGGTTGACTCAACCAAGGATTGAACCCGGACCAGTACCAAACATTTTAATCATTATACTAAGTGAGCTGTTTATTTGGTTTGTTTGTTTGTTTGTTTTTTGTGTGGGTTTTTGTTTTTTGTGTTTTTGTTTTATTGTGTTTTTGTTTTTTTACTTATCTACAAGAATTTGTATTATTTTAATTAATCGAACTATTATCCTCATCTTGGACATTATCCTCAGAATGTAACCCCTGACCTTCTTAAGGTGCATCTTGTTGGATTTGGGAATCTTTGTATCGATAGGGGAATTTATATGGAATTTCAAACTGAACACTTTATTCAATGTATGGGAGTAACTTGGTCGCGTTCCGTCAGCGGTAGGAGTCTTAAGTAATTTGTAATTGTATTCTTAGTCTCGTCTGTGCCGAGAATTGAACCTTCAACCTTTAGAAGACTCTCATTTAGATTGGGGGTTACACCGGCTGAAACGTTCTTAGAATAACATGCAAGATGAGAACAGTAGTCCGAATATTATCCAAATCATCAATCATCATCTAAAAATTCCAAAACATAAATCTAAATTAAATATAAAGTTTTAGTTTGAAATATACTCTCGTCGTTGGTCTGTCATTCTTAAAGTTTGAAATGTCATTTTAGTTGTTAAACGCGTAGATTGAATAAAGTATCTTAAAAATAGATCAATCATTTATTTTTATTTATTTATTTTTTTTATTTATTTGTATTTTTCAGCTTTGTACAAATGGTTCCGTGACAGATCTCTCCAAAGATCTTGTCACCCAGAACAAACGAATGGACGAGGTTCTAATTGCATTTATTCTCAGAGAAACATTAAAAGTAAGTATCAGTCACCTTAAACCATTTTCATTTTTGTTTTTCATTTTAATTAACGTTTATTTTCTTCTGAATTCTTGAACATTTTAGGTATGAGAGAGGAAACGATCTATTTTTAATTATATACTAAATACATACTAAATGGAGGCACAGAAATATCTGAAATAGTACCCGGATGCGGGATTACGCTATTCCATTAAATGGATCTTTAGATCTTATCAGACCAGCCGTCTAGAAGAATCAATCATTATATATATAATGATGCTTTGGGTAGATCTGAGTATAAGGAAAAAATTAGTTTTAAAGAATCCAATTCTGAACGTAATGGTATGAATAGAGCCGGCAGCAGAAGGTGTTACTATTTGATGCCATATAATATTGGCATAGAAAAAAGGTGTTACTATTTGATGCCATATAATATTGGTATAGAAAAAAGGTGTTACTATTTGATGCCATATAATATTGGCATAGAAAAAAGGTGTTACTATTTGATGCCATATAATATTGGCATAGAAAAAAGGTGTTACTATTTGATGCCATATAATATTGGCATAGAAAAAAGGTGTTACTATTTGATGCCATATAATATTGGCATAGAAAAAAGGTGTTACTATTTGATGCCATATAATATTGGCATAGAAAAAACAAACAAATACAGAGTTAGTGGTATTAAAATTGAAAATGAATTACAAAATGATCGAAACCAGATAGCAGTGTTTCATTCCGTTTTTATTATAACTGACATTCGTTTCCCTGATATCTTTCTAGTTAGAATTCTTTCTAGAAAATCCTATTAAGAAAGGGATCATGTGAAGGTTGCCAACATCCCTAAGTGAAAGTGTTGCTGTGAAACGAACTGGATTCGAACTTTGCGCATCCAGGTTGTTAATTAATGCCGTCAACCACTTAGCTTCTCTGCTGCTGATGTCTTCTTAAAATAATCAGTATTCATTGATTCTGAAAGCCTATCTCAAAATCTCTCCCATCCCCAAACTGACACAGAAAATGAAGCAGAGTCAACGATCCAGATCATTTTGATTTCCTGTGTATAAAAGTCAAAAGAAAATTTAAAGATTTTATTCCTAAGAATCCAATACTTCCCCCCCCCCCCGTTGTGGATGGAAGGACCATGCAAAATAAAAGGTCGTTGATAGTTTTGTTTAATGAAAGGAAACTACAGTTTCCGGGTTCATTTACTTAGAACGTGATCTGAACAGGAGATGTAATGGAATCAGTTTCTTTGCACGAGGAGAGGAGATATCAAGTTGATTTTAAATGGGACCCTTAAGTAGTGGTGGCAGGAGGGCCAGAAAGCATTGTTTATTTATCAACCTTTTCACTGTACTGAGACCCAAATTTTTTCTCAAACATTTCAGATAACACATTTAGGAAACTAACCCTAACCCTTACCCTAACGTCTCTAAGAAATGTATCTAAAATCTGTTCATGGAATGTGAGGACCAGAGGACAAAATAAGAAAAGCTAGAGTTACGAGGCTGCTTTATTGTGCTTCTTACCTTGGTGACAAAATTAAAGTAAATAAATTTATTTTAAGGAATTTCTTCCATAACTAACCAGCAGAGCATTACCATTATCGACGAAGGAAGAAGAGTAACCTACCCAGTGATGATTAAAGATATGTTTTGCATGGAGATAAATTATATGAAAACCATACGATCAATGTATAATGTAAGTCTTTAAGATCTGTTTGTAACATATGCAAATGACCAAGCTATGGCACAAGCGTGACGTCAGAGCAAAGGAAGGAAAAAAGCACATGGGGAAGACAGAAACTTTTAAGCAGGTGTCGACACTGCAGAGTTGATTTAAGCATGTGGTGCCACAGCAGGAACTTTTAAACAAGATGCAAGACTCATTTATCCTTCAAACTTTAAACAAGATTTTTGGACAACCGTATAAAGTGGAACGAATTACAGCAATAACAGTTGGTTATAGATGCAGATTACTGAAGTGTTAATTGACCCTGAGGGGGAAAACAGGAATGCGACTATATTGTTGCTGACTTGGAAAATACGTGTCAGGCAGTTTGGCGTAGAAGCGACTGGTAATAAATGCCTTTTATTTCAACTGAAAAAAAAAAACTTGTGCCGAATTTCTTTCCTTTGTTTCTTTGCAAGACTTCATGCACACCGTTGCGTTTGTGTTAAAATGTAACAACAATCACGTTACATGTTGATGTTAGAGGAAGATTAAATCTGGACAGCATGGGTATATGTGTCCAGAAAAAGAAAATCTCGCTGGCTTGATCATATTGAAAGAATGAATAGTTCTTGAGTTAGTCTATGTAGAACAGTTGAGATAGCAGGATCAGTTAGTAAAGAAACGTCATGGAAAATATTGAAAATGATAAAGACGAATTTGAGAGAAAGTGGGGTGAATAAATAAATAAAAAAATGGCCAGACATGAGTTAGTTTGAGAGTCAATTTCTATAAACTGTCCCACAAGTGTCAGCATATAAGACAGACGTTAGACTCTTGATGATGGTAATGATGATGATGATTGTGATGGTGATGATAATGATGGTGCTGCTTCTGTTGTTGACGATGATGATGATGATGATGGTGATAATAATGATGTTGCTGATGATGATGCTGCTGTTGATGATGATGATGATGATGATGATGATGATGATGACGCTGATGATAATGCTACTGCTGCTGATGCTGATGATGATACTACTTCTGTTGCTTATGATAATGATTATTCTACTGCTGCTGTTCCTGCTGATGATGATAACGATTATAAATTTTACATGCTGGCATGCAGTGGTCAATTTTAAGAAATTGACTTATAAATTGACTTATCTCTGGCCAGTTGCGCGCCCGTAGAACTGTTCTGTTTGCCTGCTTTCCAGCTGACTACAATATGGTCATCTATGAGTTCAACATAAACAAGTTCTTGATGAGCTGTCCCCTTAGGCAATCCAATTTACCAAAATTCCACTACCAACGATTACTATGGCATTGTCCCATTGACTACCATACACTCATTAACCTTTATCCTCGAATCGCCTCCAAGCCTTGATGAGTGTGACTCCTTTGAAAACAAAATCTCTCTGTACTGACCAGATTTGATCTTCATCTTAGCTTGTCTTTAACACTCATATAAACACATCCATCATATCATTCTTATATCATTTCTCTCCATGCAACACATGACCCTAACCTTCACTGACCAGGTTTTACTTCCATACTTCATCACATTGCATACCCATGCTTGATAGACTCTTTTCTTGGTCAACAGTGGTCACTTTCAACTGGTTAGTAATGGCAGAACTTCCCTGAACTTATTCCATCTATTTCTAATTCTTGCAATCACACTAGCACCTGCTACACTCTGTCATGCATTGTATCGCCAAGGTAACCAAATTTCTCAACAACCTCAATAGCTTTTACATCGAGATTCACTTTCTCCATATCTGAGTTCTCATCCATCTCCATTGTCTTTCACTTTTTTCACATAAATTGATTATCCACTCACAACCTATCCATAATTCTGCCACACCTTTTGCATATGTGCAATGCTTACCACAAAAATTTGAATTGCACCTGACTTCCTTTCACAAATTGAGCAGGGGGAATTTTTCTTCTTTTTTCCTGGTAACATGTCCAAGCCATTTCTGAAATGGCTTTTTTTCCTGTTGCCTGTGGTATGTTGCTGAACCTGCGCAGTTCTAGGAGGTCCACTCTCGCAGGCCTTGCCTTCACTCTTTGAGAAGAGGTTAGTCTATTGTTAATCGCCTGAGACACCGACGGAACTGATGAGGCATTTTTTTGAAAGCCAAAGGGCTCTTCCTTTAGGACGCTGGCTCTTCAATCCCACTTTCCGACCCTTGTGTCACATCTTTCCACTGTGGAAGGGAGATAAAAAAACTTTCCAATACTACAACTATTGACCGTCACTTTGGTAACATTCACTCCCAGCCTTTACTTTCTATTTAATTTATATAATTGTTTTCAGTTAATATATGTTTAGTAATTCGAAAAGCCAAATATTTAACCAGTACAATTTTTATTTTTGCAACTGCTTGTTTATTCAGCCAATAAGCAATCATCTTCGAATTCATACATCTGTTGTATTCGATCAAAAATCTTTTTTTTTTTCTTTCATTTATTTTCCAGCCAATAGGATTTAAGTATTTCAATCACATGACCAGACTTATTATCTAATTAGATGTTTATATAACTAATAGAAATTTCTTATTTATTCAAGGCCAGTCAGTGGCAAGTTTGCTGTATGAAGGTTAAACCACTTCATATATTGATCGGTAGCTCATTTTCTAAAAAAGTGAACATCTTTGAACTGCCGTTTAACTTTGATCTGCCTTGTCCTATTTTCAAACATGCAATCTACACAATTTGATTTGGGGAGCAGCTGATTAATCTGAACTCTCTTATTTAAATCTGCTTGACTAATGTGACATTTCAAATGGATTGAAATAAGCTGGATATTAATTGTCTTTTTTTAAGCTGCTATCTAGAATACACCTAGCGTGGCAGGTTCATAATGCAGAGACTCCTTAGGACCCTTTACACACACACACACACACACACACACACACACACACACACACACACACACACACACAAGACCCCTTTAACAAAATAAAGGTGACCTCTTTAGAGAATAAAGAAAAAGCAGTCAACTTCAGTGCAAATACAATACTTTGACATTCTATCGTTTAATACTCTGGCTGTTTACAATGCATGCTTGCAGACTTGACATTTATAGGTGCTTAACTTCCCCCGATTCTTGTGTTAATTGCCGATAGTCTTGAAGTAAGATGCTAGCCTGCGAAGTCAAGGGTGACTTTGTGACTGGGTTTGAGTTTTCTGACCAGCAGTAATTATCTTCCTACACTGATGATTGCGTAACGATATATATATATATATATATATATAGTAAGTTAGAAAAATATATATGGCAATTAAGCTACACAGAATATTCTGTGTTTCATCCACTAGGATTCGTCAGGCTGAGGAATCCTAGTGTGGATGAAATGTGGAATATTCTGTGTAGCTTAATTGCCATATATGTTTTTCTAACTTACTACCAAGCTCTACCTATGTATTAAGCACTATTTAAAAAAATACTTAGTTTATGCATAAAATTATACTTTCATATATTAATTTATGTGATTAAATGAAGTAGTCGTATATATATATATATATATATATATATATATATATATATATATATATATATATATATATATATATATATATATATCATTGTTGGTAGTTTGGATCTCTACTTTATAAATCTTTATGAATGGTACAGCTTTGAAGGCCTAGTCTGGTGGTGAAAGGGTAACGGACAGTGTTCACAGGGAACTATAAAAGGAAGATGAGGTTGTTCACTCCACTCTGTTCTTTCCTTTATCTTTCCCAACATATATATATATATATATATATATATATATATATATATATATATACATACAGCACAATCACGTTGACACCGGTTCACGTTAGAGTACTGAAGTTAAGCAACGTTGAGCTTGGCCAGTACCAGAGGGGTGACCATTTGAGAAGTCTAAGCGCTGTATGTACTGCACCAAGTCGTAGAAATTTCCAGGTTGGTATCTGGAGGCGCATTAATTCACTGAGAGAGATGCCCGCCAGTCTTCGTTAAGACATGCATCTAGGAGAAGGAAACTTTGATGTAAAAACCTGCGGTTTACTGTATACTCTGCCCCGACAGAGATTAGCAGTAATAGCAAAATGGGTGGATGGTTCTACACAAAGCCACTATAAACAAATCATCTGTGGGGATTTTTGAGCAACTTAGTTGTTGTGGCGGAAGCTCATACTTCGAAATCGACGGGAGAGTCCATCATATATATATATATATATATATATATATATATATATATATATATATATATAGTAATTTATAAAATATATATGGCGATTAAGCTTAATCGCCATATATATTTTATAAATTACTAACTAGCTCTACCTACGTATTGAGCACTTTTGAAGTAAATACTTAAAGTTTACACATAAATCTATACTTTCGTATATTAAATTCATGTGAGTAAATGAAGTAGTTATATATATATATATATATATATATATATATATATATATATATATATATATATATATATATACTTGTTTATTGTTATATAAACATGCTCACATCCCGCTGCTACAAATAGCCACTTGTTTCAATCAAACAACAGATATCATCAGGCAGCGACTTGACTATTCAAAAGTTCAATGAACTTTTGAATAGTCAAGTCGCTGCCTGATGATATCTGTTGTTTGATTGAAACAAGTGGCTATTTGTAGCAGCGGGATGTGAGCATGTTTATATAACAATAAACAAGTATTATCAGCTCTTTTTATTGAGCACTATCTAACAACCTCGTTGAATTCATTAGTCCATTACTTTTGAATATAAAAAAACCCGAGTATATATATATATATATATATATATATATATATATATATATATATATATATATATATATATATATATATATATATACACACACAGTGTGATTGGAAAATAACTCCCTATTTTAAAATGCAATTTATATTTGAAAAATAATTTACACAATTAATGAATATTAGAAGAAAGTATAATGCATGGGCTTTTATTTAAGATTCAATATAGCTTTTCAAGTTGACCAGGAATCGCAACTGATTTCACAAGAAACTCTGGCGGAATGATAGTCATAACTTCACGTATTTGCTCTTCAAGTTTTTCTATATTTCTTAGTTTTGTTGAATAGAGTTGCTCTGTCGTCCACCCACTCCTCCCCCAAAAAATCGCAGGATTCAAATCATATCCCATAATGTTCAATAAATTACAAGGTAAACATTTGAGAAATATATATTTAGAAAGATCTACTCTTGCAATATACGCTCCTTTCCTAAGTGTAATTTTTACATTTTGCAAAATATATACGGACATTACACGGGGTCTTTATAGTAATTTAAACAAGTCGACCAGGAATCGCATTAACTGATTTCACAAGAAACTATTGTGGAATCGTATTCACGTATTCGCCTTTCAAGTTCTTCTAAATATTTTGGTTTGATTGAGTAGGCTTGCTCTTTCAGCCAATCCCAGAGAAAAAAAAGTCGCAGGGTGTTAAGTCAGAACATCTGGCCAGTCATTCGTGCAAACTACGACGACTCAAGTATCTTCCAGGAAATTGGGTATTTAGCTATTCGTGAACAATAATAGCAAATAGTGGAGGAACTCCATCTTGCATAAAAAATCAAATCTTCAATATTGTCCCAAGCACGAATAATTGGTCAAATTTCAGCTCTCAACATAGTGGGGTACCTCCACACTTTATTTGAGAATTTTCTTAAAGATTTCAGCTGTTTTTAACATTACCATCTGTTGTATAGTATCAGTCTTCCCTTTGATTCCAATTTCTCTAGTTTTTTTTTCTAGATTTTGAGGACTGTTCCTTGTGCTCTTATGATTATTGGTATCATGTTGACTTTCTTAATATTCCATATAACTTTCAGTTCTCTGGCTAGTTCCATGTATTTTTTGTCTCTTTGATCTTTATCCTGTGGTGTGAAAGGACTATAATTTGGCAGCTTTTTTTCCTTCTTGTTAACTATTATGACGACCGGTTTCCTCGCTTGTGTGAGTTTATCTGTTTGTACCTCCATGTCCCACAGGTTTTTGTGGTCTTCATTTTACAGTACTGTTTCCATCTTGTGTTTGTGTCATCTGTTTGCACGCGCAAAATGCAATCGTTTGCATCGTTCTTAGTGTACTGATTTCCCCAAGCAGTCGTGTCTGTTCTAGTATTCTTTTGAGGCAAGTTTGATGCATTCACTTACTATATGATTTATCATTTGGTCCTTTTGTCCATAGAATCTAGATTTGCCGTTTTCTTGGGTTTTGTCAATCTTAGCTTTGGAATAGTTTGTTCTTGTTGCATTGTTTTGTGCAGCTGTAAGTAGTGAATCTGTTTCTTCGTTTAGGTATCTGTTTTGCAGTCATGCCCAGATATTTTCGTAAGCCTCTTTTCTTGTAATTCTTATAAATCGTCTGTGTAGCTGTTTCTCTTCCTACTTTTCTTTTCTCGTCTTGTTGCTCGTTTCTCTATTCCCTGTGCTGTTTATTTTGTTTGAAACCGTTTTTTTTTAACTAATGACTCACAACTTATCAAGGCTAAAAGTATTCAAGGATAATGATTAATTAAATAGATAGAGCGTTAATTGAATGATGAAGAATATTATAAGAGGATTGAAAATGATGAATGAAATGCACAGAATTTGATTACTGATGAGGACTGTTTGTGACAAGTATTTGTTGGCATTGAATTTGAAGATGACCATGTTGTAGTCTTCAGGGATGTAGGATTTTATCTGAATAAGTTTACTGAACCAAAGCGGCACCAACCATAGGCAGGCTAAACTGGTTCCCTTTGAAAGAGGAAGTTTCATGGGAGCATGCAGTTTACAAACGGTCCTCAGTCGCATGTATACCCCCATTAGTCGCATGTACACCCCCGTCAGGGGAGATGATGACATTAGGTTTTTACAGCTCTTGCAAGGAGGTGTCGACGTCTTCCTACATACAGCGCCTAGTATTTCCAAATAATCACCATTTGGTACTGACCAGGCTCAACGTTGCTTAACTTCAGTGATCTAACTGAAACAGGTGTGTCAAAATGAGTATGCCATCTGAATAAGTTTCCAACGAATTAATACATATACATATTTACCGGTGAGTTAACCGTATTTATTGAACAGACAGAAAAAAGGGCATTCATTAGAATAGTCACCAAAACAAAAAGTGGTGAAAAAAATAAACATGCACCAAATAAGTGTTACCAAAGGCAAGGTAAGTTACTCTTCTACCTACTTAGATAAGTTTTTATGTCTTAAGTTATTTTTAATTGTTTTTTACTTTAAAATAAAAATAGTGTAAAACCTGTCTAGTTAAAAAAAAAAAAAAATGCTGGTCAAATTTGAGCCATAGCCGAGTTTTGATAATCACTAAAACAGTTGAAAATTGGAAAAAAAAAATGCTGGTCAAATTTGAGCCATAGCCGAGTTTTGATAATCACTAAAACAGTTGAAAATTGGAAAAAAAAAATGCTGGTCAAATTTGAGCCATAGCCGAGTTTTGATAATCACTAAAACAGTTGAAAATTGGAAAAAAAAAAAAAAATGCTGGTCAAATTTGAGCCATAGCCGAGTTTTGATAATCACTAAAACAGTTGAAAATTGGAGAAAAAAAAATGCTGGTCAAATTTGAGCCATAGCCGAGTTTTGATAATCACTAAAACAGTTGAAAATTGGAAAAAAAAGCTGATAGAAACATATCCACTAAATGTCACCAATCATACAAAAAAAGCAATTATCGAGGCTCGATTATGGCTGTAACGAGACTGCCATTTTATTTTCGTTTAAACTGGACAGACTTGATATTGCTTTTATTTTTAAGTAAAATAAACGCTTTAAAATTAGTTAAAATGCAACAATCATATCCAGGTAGTAAGAAGAGTAACTTATCTGGCATTTATTAGTATTTATTCGTTGTATATCTATTTTTTCACACATTTTTTTTGTTGTTGTTTTGTTGACTATTCTATTAAATGCCCCAAAAAAGCAGTTCGTTACATGCAAACATCATCGATTTATTATTATTATTATTATTATTATTATTATTATTATTATTATTATTATTATTATTATTATCTGGAACAGTAAACTTTTTCACGTGTTTTAACCTTTAGCAAAAAATCATTATCAAAGAAACCCCTTCCCCACATTTAAAATGCATAATTGATTTTGTCAAATTACTGCAACAATTTGCGTTCTGTGTATGCTTTTTTTTTTTTTAACTGAAATGTGATTCGTCAATGTTGGCATCATAATACCTTACCTGCTCTTTAGGAAATTTCCCTTCCCATCCCATTTCTACTATAAAATAAATGCATTCGGGTTTTTCTACAACTTCGCATTCCCTCTTTCTGTCTCAGTGGAAGCCCATTTTACCTAACATATATGTATGTTTCTCTTTGGCGTGGATATTTATCCTGAATTACCTATCTTTTCTGTCTGACTATGTTTTTGGTGGGGCAGAGTTATCGTCCCTTTCCTGAACTATGGAGTATCATTTCATCGCCAACCCGTGCGAATGCTGTGTTTGGTGGCAATGGAACAAGAGCAATCGGTTGTTTCTTTATGTCTACAAAACACAATACAACTGCAAGGTAGTCGCCATTTTTTATATTTAACTTCTTCCTTATCAGTTCAGTTGATTCAAAATCAAAATGCTGAGTAATTAAAAACAAAATTACCAGTTTATGTACATTTACATTTCTTTCCAAATTAACTTTTTATTTTTGTTAACA
Organism: Euprymna scolopes; assembly: GCF_053919585.1. NCBI lineage: Eukaryota > Metazoa > Mollusca > Cephalopoda > Sepiida > Sepiolidae > Euprymna > Euprymna scolopes. The sequence continues at coordinate 63,740,086 of NC_136501.1, forward strand.
TTTCTTAAAAAATTAACATTTCGTTTTAATTCACCCTTCTTTCTAAATTAACAATTTCATTTGTACTTCTTCATAAATTAAAAATTTGTTTCCAATTACATTTCTTAAAAAAATTAACATTTCATTTTCATTCACATTTCTTTCAAATAAAACAATTCATGTTCTTTTACACTTCTTTAAAAATGAACAATTTTTTTTCCGATTACATTCCTTAATCATTTTAATTCCCATTTCTTTCAAAACTAACAGTTCACTTTCATTTACACTTCTTTAAAAATTAACATTTGTTTTTCATCAACATTTAGAAACAAATTGAGGGTTCATTTTATTTTACATTTCTTTACAAATTAACAATTCATTTTCATTTACACTTCTTTGAAAGTTAACCATTCATTTTCAATCACAGTTCTTCCAAAGCTTACAATTCATTTTCAATCACAGTTCTTCCAAAGTTAACAATTAATTTTCAATCACAGTTCTTCCAAAGCTTACAATTCATTTTCAATCACAGTTCTTCCAAAGTTAACAATTCATTTTCAATCACAGTTCTTCCAAAGTTAACAATTCATTTTCATTCACACGTCTCTCAAAATTAGCAGTTAATTTTTATTCAGACTTCTTTCAGAATCATCAGTTCATTCACACCTTTTTCAAGATGAATAGTTCATTTTTATTTACAGTTCGTTCAAAATTATCAGTTCATTTGTATTCCTTGTTCATTTCTTGTTTGGGAGCAGAATTGTTTTCTCCTCGACACATTATATCTATAAAAGTAAGAATGTGTGTGTGAGGACACTTCTCAACCAATATACTCAATGAATTTTTGATATACAGATTTGAAATTTTGGATATAGTGCATTCAGACATGCGGAAAACTTTTTAATCCATTTTCATCCGAAAAAAGGGCTGCTGAGAAATACAAAAATGAAAAATTGGTACATGAGTGTGATCGGATTTTAATCTGTTTAACTGTTTCAGAAATGCGCATGCGTGGCCATGAAACATGATAGCTTTTTCTGTTAAGAGTAAGTAGATTGGAAAACACTTTGTAAATACGAGTCAAGCTGGTTTAATGATTATCGTACTTGACTCCTCACTGTCTTTAGGTTTTGGTTTCGAACTCAGCTCAGGTACTTTTTTACTTACAAGAAGTGAACTGTTTAGAAAACAACGTAATACTGCATGCACATGTCTCAGTTTCTTTCCGTTTTTTTTACTTCATTTTTTTTAAGGAATTTGATGTTACGTTTAATACCGGGCAACGCCGGGTATATATGCTAGTATATCTATAAAAGTGAGAATGTGTGTGTGTGTGTGTGTGTGTGTGTGTGTGTGTGTGTGTGTGTGTGTGTGTGTGTGCGAGGATACTTCTAAAGCAATATACTCAACAGATTTTTGATCTATAAACTTGAAATTTGGTATATAGAAAATGTGGAAAACTTTTAATCCGTTTTCATCCGAAAAACGAGCTGCTTAAGGATCAAAACATTGGTCCATGGGAGTCGTAGGATTTTTATCTGTTTGCTAACTGTTCCACGAATGCACATGCGCGAATGGTTCACATAACAGATTCAGTATGTTAAAACAAGTAGGTTGGAAAACACTTTTAAAATATCGTGTCAAGTTGGCTTAATTGGTTGTTATACTTGAACCTACTGCCTTAAGGTTTTAGTTTCGATCTCAGCCCGAGTATATTCCCCCCCCCCTTTTTTTACTTACAACAAAAGAAATGCCTAGAAAAAAAAAACATAATACTCACATGCATATGTCTCAGTTTCTGTGTAAATTAAAATATATTTGTGTGTATTTTACGACTAGGCAACGCCGGTGGCCTGCTAGTATATATATATATATATATATATATATATATATATATATATATATATATATATATATATATATATACAGAGAGAGAGAGAGAGAGAGAGAGAGAGAGAGAAAGCAGGCAGACAGACAGAGAGAGGGGGAGAGAGAGATTAATAATTTCGAAATTATCAATCAAGTTTTCATAGAAGGAAACATAACAAAATAAAATTAAAGTAAAATATTTCTGGGTATCCAGAAATATTTTACTTTATTTCTCGATTGTTTTATTTGTAAATATCGAATGAATAAAAGGATATCGTTTCTGAAATGATCGTACACATAAATGATTTTCTTGTTTCCTCCTATGAAAACTTGATTAATCATTTCACAATTATTAATCTCTCCCCTTTTCTATTTATATAACTATAGATAAGTAAACCTCCCAAGCTTATCATAACTGCAATACTCCGAGCACAGCGCCTTTAAATATATTTCACTGTTGCTTTGCTCTGTTAGACCCTGTCTACTACACTCTATTATATACATACATACATACATATATATATATATATATATATATATATATATATATATATATATATATATATACTAGCAAAAGTACCCGTCATTGACTGGGTCCAAAAACAGCCTACACAAAATGGACTCATTTATAAAGTATGATAGGTTATGAAAAGGAAGGGTTGTAAAGAGATAGCTTCGAATTTAGGGGTATCAAAACCAAAGCAAAATATGATAAAAGTAAAAATAAAATAAACCCCATAATTTATTATACCATACCTGTTCACACTGAAACACTTATCACAATATTCTGTGGATCTATATTAAAACACCTTGTTAAACTTTGTGACATATTTCCATTCTATGGAGGTCAGGCGCGAACGAGCATCCCATAATTTTATTATACTATATTTCTTCAAACTGAAACATAATTATCAAAGTATACTTAGGCAGATAGATATGAAAAGTCTTTATTAAAGTGTGTGCCTATTTCCATTCTATGGAGGCCAGGCGCGAACGCAGACCCCACAATTTTATTATACCATCCCTATTTAAGTTAAAACATACTTATCAAAGTATTATTATGTACATCTATATCAAAAACACTTGTAAACATTTTTTTTTGATTTTAAAATTTTTTATTTCCATACTTTGTGGACCAGGCGCGAACGCTGACCCCACAATTTTAATGAACCACCGTTCTGCCAGATCAAACATAACCATCCCTATGTCTCGATACATCTTCTATCATTATATGTGATCAGTTTTCTATAATAGTCAACTATACAGGAGCCTATTCGTGACCAGACACACACACAGATGTTCAGCTTTATATATATATACGAGCAAACAGTTAATAAAACATGTTAAAAAACACTTTGAAATGAGTTAAAAACATATTTAATCTGAAAAGGAAACACTAGATAAGTGGATAGTCCTTAATCCGCGGAGTTTCAAAGAAATACTTTCCTTCTCATCAGAGGGTAGGAATTAGCAAATTGCGGGATCGGATTTTGCATGCAGAAGTATTTGATGAAACAACAAGTAAGTCAAAGATCTTACTTGAAAACAAAAAAAGTGAAGCAGAGGGAATATGGAGAAGAAAAAGGTGATTACACATGAATGGATAGTCTGGTGGAAGATAAATAATCCAGTGACGGTAAAATCCAAATATATAACTTCAAGAATATTATATATATATATATATATATATATATATATATATATATATATATATATATATATCTGTGAAAATATACTTTATTTCCTTATAGTATATACCAATCCCGTTCTAAGAAACTCAATTACAGAGCAATATAATGAACGAATGACAAAAGTCTATATTCCAAAGTTCATGATAAAGATAATAGAGATAAAGTTCGTTTTCAAATGATTAAAAATCTTAAAATTGGAAGAGAAGCTGCAAATACCTTATAATATCTTTACATTACGATGGATTTACATTTTGGACATTACATTTTGATGGATTGATTGTTGCTATTTCGTCTGATTAGTTAAGGGCAAAATAGATTCACGGATTGATAGAATAATTGAGTGATTTTGTACTACAAAACAGATACCGCAAAGAATTGTAAATGTCAACTAAATTAAAGGAATAAATTGTAAGATGGTTAACATCATGACCTTTGGAATATAGACTTTTGTCATTCATTCATTAATAGGGCCATGACAACAGAATATTCTTTTCGTTGTTTTTACTTTTGAGTGTGTATCCGTTGATATCTTATATGCTCTTATATAGAGTGATGTGCTTCTTGGTTGATTAACTGTGTTTAACTGTGTCGGATATATACTCAAGGGTATTCTGTTGTCATAGCCCTATTCATTATATATATATATATATATATATATATATATATATATATATATATATATATTGCTCAACACACACCTCCAAACACCCCGGACAACACACACACACACATATATATATATATATATATTGCTCAACACACACCTCCGAACACCCCGGACAACACCCACACACATATATATATATATATATATATATATATATATATATATATATATATATATATATATATATGTTCCCCAAGTGTTTTGAGGTATGTGTTGAGCAAAAAAAAAAAAGAAAAGAAAGTGGTTGTAGGTAGGCAGGCTTGGTTATTGCCAAGTACTACACTAATCTATATAATACTAAAACTCTATGGATCTTGTATGTTTGCAATCAGATTTCTGGTTTTCAACATCCGGTTGCGCATGCGTAAATAGCAACGTCTTCAATCCGTTATTCCAATTCCGGAATTTTTATATCGCTTTTAATACAAACAATTTCATTTAATTTGATCAAATAGTTATTTATATATACAAATAATACATAGATTCATAGATAATTATAATATATATTATAAAATCTGTTTATCTATGAATCTATTAATAATATGAAATATTACCCTATACAATTTATGGAAAGAAAACACCTCTCACTTTCCCTCTAATAGATTTCAACACTCCTACTCCCTCTGTTTTCGTTACGTACGCGAGAAATAGTTACGTGTATGTGTGAGAGAGAGAAAAAGGGAGCGATGTAAAACTGGATAGAGTTATCCCCCTTAACTAATGCAGACCTTTTTACTAGAGGGCGTTATTACAAAAAAATTTCTTTTTCTTCTTCCCATGTTTTTTAAAGTCGTCTGCTTACATTTCCAAACGGAAAGCTGAATCGGTAAATGCACACATTTCTATTACATTAAATAGTGTTTTCCTTTACACAATGGGTACTGAATGTTTGCTTAAATTAAATGAAAAAAGTTACATTTTATTTTCATTTTCTATTTAAAAAGCCATTATTAACATGTGGAGAGTGTTTTTTTTATTATTCTATACTTTCAACTAACAATTTCATTTAAAAGATGATATATCAAAATTTGAATTTAACTATAATAAGGATTATGATACCTGTTCAGTGCATATTTACCTATAAGTATGACCAACCACTTATAATTCAGTAACTGTAATTTGAAAAAACAGAACGACTCATAGAAATCTATCTATATTCTTTTTTCATTTTAATATACTTTCATAGAAATGCTTCTGTTATGTAAAAAAAAACTATTTTCTTTATGCCACAAGTGTCACGCTCATACATGAATTCCATAGCTAATATAACGTACTGACCCAACAGGTTACGGGTGGTCTAGTATTTGATATAAGTTGGGTATAAACGTGTTGGATTTTAGCAAAGGAAGACAACGAAGAATATATATTAGTGATGGGACGATTCCAATATTTTCCCAATTTTGATACAATTACCGATTCCGTTCTAAATTCCCGATTCCGATACTATTATCGATTCTGATTCCGATTCTTAATACATCTCTAAATATTGAACTATATAGTTCCTATTTACAATGCCTCCCCACGGGACAGAGTTAGATACCAGGGTCGTTTTTTAACGTGGAGAAAAGGAACAAAAATTAAAAATTGTCTCAGTCGTGAAGGACTTCTCCTCCACTGATAGAGAACAAGAAATTGAAGTGCAGCATCTGAAGAACAGATGCTACACTGTGATCTCGGCCGATATTGAACTATATAGTTGCTATTTCCTCCTAATTACCATAAAACGTTAAATATCTATATCTTTACTGGTGGCAGGCAGAAGGAAGTAAGAAGATTGCAAAAACAGAGCCCAAGGGCTCCTTGCTACGTTCGTCACTGATTATGAAGTCATTATTTAGGGGACTCTTCTCATTACTATCCGATTTCAGATTCTTAACTTTATGTGCACGCCCCTATCTCGTCTTACGTCGTTTCTTTTAGCAATTGCTTCCACAGAATAACGATGGCTCCAAAGGTTAACTACCAAATCTCTTGCCAACCCACTACATCCTGCCTACCTTGACAACACTCTCTCTCTCTCTCTCTCTCTCTCTCTCTCTCTCTCTCTCTCTCTCTCTCTGCAAACCTAAATCCTTAACTGAGCACCAGTCGGCGTATATGCAATATTTAACATAATCATTTCTAAAGACGCTTTAGACGTTGTGAATCCATCTTTTCTCTATCGTTACTTATAGGGTGTTCGACTGAGCTGGATTGAAGAAAATTGCAACTTGTCAGGTGTAAGTTAACTAAACGTGTACCTTCTACGCATACGCAAATATATATTTCTACAGTAAAGTAGGTTGATTTTTAAAGTTCTAATGTCCATCTGTTGTCAGCTCAGATGGTAACAAATAAGGCTGGAGAGCTATATGTTTTGGTTACGATTCTAGCTGATAGCACCCAAGGCATATTTTTGTTATTTTATTTTTAAAGGAAATTAAAAACTATTCAACGTCGAATTCGAGCGAGTACATTGGGTAATCTTGAGTGTTCGCACAGACGGAAGTCATAAACATTACATAGACGTTTGTTGATTGCCTTAGTTATATCCACAGTGTTTATCGTTAAGTATCCTTAAAGGGGCTTGATAATTATAATTACATGATAATCATTCATTTTTATAATCACCGCGATATTATTGTAACCCTTTTGTTAAAGCTGTAAAAGTATTTAAGTATCTGGTTTATGTAATGTCAGAATAGATCTGGTTATTACGGTTTATCTCCAATATCCTTATAGGAGTCTATGACATATTTCCATTGTATGGACGCCCGACGCGAACGGAAACTCAACGATATCATTATACCATCTTTAGATAAAACAGACAGTACCTTTGGATCCTAGCCAGAAGACCAAGAAGATATATTTTAGTTTCACGTACAACCCAAAAGCGAGATTTTTTTTATTTATATTGTTTGTTTTGTTTTTGTTTGTTTGTTTTGTTTTGGTTTATTTTTTTTTTTTTTGGTGGGGGGCTTTTTTTTACATCGCGCCTTTCGTCTTTGGTGATTGAGAGATTCTAGTTATTAAAAAGGAAGATTAGAATGTGATGATATACTACAAACATTAAATTAGCGTATCTAAATAGGAATTTAATGTTTGTAGTATTTTGTCACCTTCTATCCTTCTTTTTAATAAATAGCATCTCCCGATCGAATAATTCATAATCTGGAAATCGTGACACACATATGTACGTACGCTAAAGGTATTACGGTATTATTAATTATTAAGAGAGAGAAAGAAAGAAAGAAAGAAGGAAGGAAAGGAAAAGAGAAGGTTCTTTCCTCATAAGTTCTGAAACGGTTGAGGCTATCTTTTGCAAATTTCTCACAAAGGAAGTGCATATGTCTGGCAGTATTCTTAGATATGTTTTGTACGGAAATTCATCCGATAAATATCGAAAATCGAAAAAAATCCGATCCATAAAATAGTCTTTCGTTCTTATAGATAAAAAAAGAAGAATTTTTACAGGGAAATATTTTACGTTACACTGGCAAGGGAGAGAAGAAAATCTCAACAATGATTTCTTCTTAAAAACAAAAAACAGAATTATTGACATCTGGAAATATAGCTCGGTGGTAAAGCATTCGACTACAGATCGAATGATCCCCTAGTGTACCTCATCATTTTATTTTAATCTTTTCTTATTAATGAATTCAATTTACGATAAAAGAAAAGGTACCATTAAAAATCACTGCAAATCATTTCTATGTTGCCATATTTTAAAACTAAACATTAATCAGAAATTGCTTTCCAGGAGATTCATCGTCAAGCCCAAATTTCAGCTGACGTGATATTATAAATAAACACAGACAGAATTTTATGAACGACATTATCATTATTATTTTATTATTATTATTATTATTATTATTATTATTATTATTATTATTATTTATTTATTTATTTCATTTTTATTTATTTATTTTTTTGCGAATTAGTCTACCATGCAAATTATTCCTGTAATATAAAATATTCAATAGAGGATTTGCATAACTTAAAATATCATGTTTAAGCATATTGTACCACTAGGCAACGCCAGGCAACGCCAGGCAACGCCGGACGTCCAGCTAGTATATATATATATATATATATATATATATATATATATATATATATGTCAGGTTTCTTTATACAAACATTATTGATTACATATGTGCATACATGTTTCAGTGGAATCCCAATTCAAAGATAACACTTCCTTAGACCAGAAAAGGATGAATTATATATAATATAAAGCTGAAGGTCTGTTGTGTGTGTGTGTGTGTGTGTGTGTGTGTGTGTGTGTGTGTGTGTGTGTGTGTGTGTGTGTGTGTGTGTAATCGAGGATCAGGAATGGGTATGTTGGATCTGGCAGAACGGTGGTTCATAAAAATTGTGGGGTCTGCGTTCGCGCCTGGCCTCCAAAGTATGGAAATAAAAAATGAAAAAAAAAACCGTTTACAAGTGTTTTTGATATAGATGTACATAAGAATACTTTTATAAGTATGTTTCAACTTATATAGGGATGGTATAATAAAATTGTGGGGTCTGCGTTCGCGTCTGTACTCCATGGAAATATGGCACAAACTTTAACAAAGACTTTTCATATCTATTTGCGTAAGTATACTTTGATAATTATGTTTCGGTTTGAAGAAATATGGTATAATAAAATTATTGGGTGTTCGTTCGCGCCTGACCTCCATAGAATGGAAATATGTCACAAAGTTTAGCAAGGTTTTTTAAAAGGGGTGAGTGTCCACAATAACACCTTAACTTTAATCTTAATTAACGTTAGCTTTTATTTATTTTTTTTAGTTGAATCATATTGTGTCAAATTAATTCACCTCATAAATTCACGTTCTTATTAAAGTGAAAGCCAAAAAAAGTCGGAACTTTAGACAATTCTCGACACAAATTTTGCATAACTCTATTTTTCCTTCTCCGCTTGCACGTGGCACTCTTTCGAAAATAGATAAATAATAAAAAAAATAAGGACGTTACTTGTTATCGTGTCAAAAGAAGGAAAAAATCGTGCTCACGTGATTATGTGTCTTTTCAAAAACATTTACATAACCTTTTTTATTTTTATTCATCTATCTGTTTAAGCTTTTTTTGTCAGTGTACTAGAACGAATTCAGTTGATTACAACCCTTTCTGCGTGTTCTTTACATTACAATAGTACAACCCTGAATCCGACGGCGCGATACTACACCGTTCAAACGAAGCTGTTCTGCTTTAAAGGGGTGCCATTTTCTTTTCATTCATATTTATATCGATTCTTTTCTTTAAAAAACTAAAGTAATTACGTGTTTACTTTTTTAATATTCCATTTTGCTGTTTCGGATTATTTTACTAAAGTAAATAAAGCTTCATTATTTTTCAAAACTGTTTTTATTTCTTTGTTTTTCGATATTTCGTCGATATTATTTAGTAAGAGTGTTTATCAGAAAAGCCAACAAACGACTACCCGAAAAATAAATATACAAGAAATAAATGTTACCATAGTCAATAAAAGTTCAGTTCATGTTTTTTGTTTTGAAATAGTTTTTAATACTCTTTACTTGAAATAATTTCAGCGAACCTAAATTAAAACGAAATTTGAGGCGATAACTACTTAAATGAATTTTTATATAAACTACACATGCCATAATCGAATATTTCTCAAGCACAAAATAACGGAAAACATTAAAATATGTTTATTAATATTCCTTCGTTGGCGGAACTCTCTTAAATTGTTAACACAGAATGCTCAGGTGCCCCTCCTTCAAATTGAAAACGGGTTTCTTCATTTCAAAGTCGCTGCCATTTTGATTTTTTTTAAACGTGAATTAAAAAAATTTTTTTTTTTGTTTTTACAAACTACTCAAAAATACAAACCAATGAACTTTTCTACCATAAAAGTAACTTTTATTGACTATGGTAACATTTATTTCTTATATATTTATATCTATATATATTAAAGGCAGAATGTGTTTCGTGTATGTCTTCAAAAGGTTTTTCTCGCACACGGTTCCGAGGTCGTTACGATCGCTTAAAACTGTGTATATAGGTTCTAGATAATAATATGTAGGATTTGGGAACGCATGTAGCTTATAGATTTATTTACGTCGACTTTTATAAAATTATTGCTATTTTGGCTTCTCGCGTGTTGATTGGGCTTTTTAGTATAAATAAACTGAAACTAAACTCAAACGGACGTTCTCGGCATTGCGCCGGGAAAAACGTCCAGCGTGAGTCTATTTGACCTTCTTACTTAGGTCAAATTGAAGCAGCAGAGTTAACTTTTATTGCGCACGCCTGTTTTTATAGTTAAATAAATAATTTCAAACCTGTTTAACGTTGTATGTCGCCGTAGCTCAATGGTTAACGTAGCACGTTTTGTTTTTCACACATTAATTTCCAACTCAAGGGTACGGGTTCGATTCTCATACTCACCTATCAAAACATTTTTTTTATTATTTAACACCCACCCCCCGGAGTTTTGATTTACCTCAAGACACCCGAGCATCGCCGGGTACCCCTCGCTAGTTATCTATAAATATAAAAGCGAAAATGTGTGTATATATGTTTGTGTGTTTTTATGTCTCGCAAAAACTTTCCACACGGGTCACAGATTTTCGCCAGTTCGGTATCATTTTAAAGTTCCACCCTTCGCCCGACAAATATCGAAAAATTGGCCAAAAACGTTAATTTTTTCACCCTAAAATCATCACTTTTCTACAGGGGGGTGTCACCAAAAAACCGTCCTCTCATGACGAGTTCGCTTCTACGCATGCGTCATACGACGTCGTAACCTGATTTACTTTAAATATTTGAAAAAGCGACACGATTTCAGCGACGTCATCTTAGCTCAGTTGCTTAGAGCGCGGCCTCATTATCTAAACGTTTTAAGTTCGAATCGTGGTGTGAGATGTGTTTTTTTTTTTTTTTTCGATCTTTTAAATTTTAATATTGAAGCAGGGTTATTTAAGCCATTTTTCAAACGTTCGTTTTTCTGGGTTTTTTTTTTTTTACTTCGCTTATTCTTAGGTTTTCATTAACACCCCCCACCCCGCCCGATCACACACACCCAAAAACACCCGGGCAACGCTGGGTATCCCCCGCTAGTTATATATATAACATTTTCTCTTTGTAAGGAAACATCATTTTGTTGGTCACTCTTGGCTACGAATGGAAATAAAGTTGATAAAAAAATATATATTTTCGCGAAAATTATCTTTACTTTCATCTTTTGCTTACGGTAAAATTTTTGAGTATCAAAACCTATCTCTTTACAACCCCCTCCTTTTCATAACCTATCATACATTCATCAATCACAGTCCATTTTCTGTAGGGTGTTTTTGAACACAGTACTTTTGCTAGTATATATATATAAATGAAAATATAGTTCGCTTGAAGCATAGCTGATAAACAAATATGTAATTAGTCTTTTTTAGATTATAAATCTTCGTATATTTAGTTATTTTTTCAAAAACCTTCACATATCAGTAAATAGTGATTTACTGCATAATATAACCAAGATGATAAATGTGTTTGATAATTTGGAGATATGCCACTATTTTTCAAAAAGAAACAAATAAAAAGTATTTCGTAATACGGAACAAGAATCTAAAATCAGGCCAGCTTCGTTCGTTTGCCTGTTTTTATTCATACGTCACGTTATTTCAACGTTTCCATATTCTACATGCTTAGTGGAGCAGAGTATCTTAATATTCCATAAGAATCTTTCACTTAGTGATACAAACATCAAAATTGACGCAAATGACGTTCAGAAAATACATTTTAAGAAAAGAACGTTAGCCCTCAGAAAATTCAAGATGACTTCCAGTTTTCAATATGGCAACACGTAAATCAAATCAGTTGCCAAGGCCGCTGGAAAAATGGTGGGATCTTTCTATCGATCCAGTAGATATCTCATTGCTGATGCAATTCCCTATCTATATAAGAGCCAGGTACGTCCAAGGATGGAATACTGTTGCCACATCTAGGCAGGAGCTGCTAGAAAGGACTTATCCTGCCTTGATAGAGTTCAAAATAGACTTTGTAGCCTCGTAGGAGATGTCCTTTTCTCTTCCCTGCAACCTCTAGCTCACAGAAGAGATATTGCGAGTTTGTCTCTGATGTATTGTTATTTTCATGGAAAGTGTTAGACTGAGCTTCAGTCTATGGTCCCCCCTCGCCAAACTTTCACAAGAAACAGTCGTCTAGCTGAAAACACTATCAATAATTCCCCCCACTCTTTATCTGTGCCTAAACCTAAACGTAGATTCCATGAACAAAGCTTCTTTCTTAAAACTGCATGCCTGTGGAATTGTCTTCCGTTTTCCTGCTTCCCGGCTGACTACAATATGGTTGTCTTCAAGTCTAACGTAAACAAGTTCTTGATAAGCCGTTTCATATAAGTTAACAAATTTACCGAATTTCCATTACTAATGATTACTATATTGTGCAATTTCTACTGTACACTCTTTAACCCTTATTCTCCAGTGGTCTCTTGGCCTTGATAATGTGGTGATGCCTGTAAAAAAAAAAAGAAGCAAACCTGACAAATTTTAATTTTGGTGCTTGTATCACCATGTGAAACATTGTTTCAGCAATCTGCCGCACTACCAAGTAACCTTTTTATATATATTTGCGAATTGTGATGTCAGGTTGTGTAAGGTGTTAACTTTTGTCAAAATCATCTGTTGCTTCTTTCATGGGATTATATTGATTATTGATTATCGATTATTGATTATCGATACTTTTTGATTTTGATTATCGATACTTTTTGATTTTGATTATTGATTATCGATACTTCTTTCATGGGATTATTTTGATTATTGATTATCGATACTTCTTTAATGGGATTATTTTAATTATTGATTATTGATTATCGATTACTGATTATCGATACTTATTGATTTTGATTATCGATACTTTTTGATCTTGATTATTGATTATCGATACTTCTTTCATGGTATTATTTTAATTATTGATTATTGATTATCGATTATTGATTATCGATATTCCGATACAAAACCTATCTAACAACACTGCCAAGCAAATAAATTACTTTTGTATAAATTTTTATCAAAATCAGCCCAGCCGTTTTCGAGTCAATAGAGCATGAACTGACACGCACAATTTCTTCACATTACAGAATGTTTATGTTAGGAATAAGTAGTTTAAAAACACCTCTAAAGGATCGTGTCACGCTGATCTAATGGTTATCGTACTTGACTCACTGTCTTTAGGTTTTTGTTTCGATCTCAGCTCAAATATTTTTTTTACTTGCAAAAAGTGAACAGTATGAAAAAAGAAATCATGCGCAAATTTCAGTTTCTGCATTAATTAAAATATAATATCTAAGCGTATTTTACGACTGGGCAATGGCAGGCGGCCTGCAAGTATATATATATATATATATATATATATATATATATATATATATATATATATATATATATATATATATACTAGACTACCCGTGACCCGTTGGGTCAGTATGTTATATTAGCTATCGAATTCATGTATGAGCGTGACACTTGTGACGTAAAGAATATAGTTGGAAACATTTCTATGAAAGTATATTAAAATGAAAAAAGAATATAGATAGATTTCTATGATTTCTGTTTATTATAATTGATTATTTTTTTTTAAAATTTACAGTTACTGAATGATAAGTGGTTGGCCATACTTATAGATAAATGTGCACTGAACAGATACCATAATACTTATTATAGTTAAATTCAAACTGTGATATATCTGCTTTTTTTTTAATCGTTCACTTTTTGTATTACGTTTAAGTTATTTTAAACCCCACTCTTTCCATCTTAAATAATAATTTCGAAGTAATAACGTTAATATTTCAGCGTCCCAATTGTTCTTTTGTTTGTTTATTTTTGTTGTTGTTTTTGCGTTTAAATTATCCAAATAAACAATTGTTAATACAGTCTGCTTTTTTTTTACATCGTTCATTTCTGTATTACGTTTAAGTTATTTTAAACCTCACTCTTCCCATGTTAAATAATAATTTCGACATAATAACATTAATATTTCAGTGCGCAAGTTATGCGCGCATGCGCAACCGGATGTCATAAACCGGAAAGTGGGTTACAGACATCATTACAAGGTCATTGAGTTATATATATATATATATATATATATATATATATATATATATATATATATATATATAGTCTGATTTTCTACAAGCACTTCTCTCAGGCAAGTAATGCTCTGAAGCGACCTCACATCAATAATTACATGGAGGAGGTACACCCTGTTTAATGGAGGCGTTGACCACACCTTTATTAGTTTTGGCATTCTATGAAGACGGCCAAAAATTGGCAACCCCATATCAACTGATGCTGAGGTTACTAGCCCGAGACAACACTATCCCCCTTGCAATAACCAAATAACGTCGTTTAAGGGCGAAATTATTTGGTTGCTGCAAGAGAGGAATAGGGTTAATATATATAGTATAGATTCGGCTTCAGACACACGCATACAAAATCTCCATTATTAATAGGCAGCATACAATTTTACATGCTTTATTAGTTAAGTGCGAAATGGCAACATTTGTTTAATGAATGGTATACAGTGATTTGTTAAGAACAGATGTTGAGTATCACTATTAAATAGCATACAAAACCAATGAAAGTGGCCTTTAATTTGTGAGTTTGTTACTTGAATCATTGAGCTGACACAAATAGAGTTAATATTCTTATGGGTTGCTAATCCCCTTAATCAGATTGGGCGGGACAAAATAAAAGTGATATTGATATTATATATATATATATATATATATATATATATATATATATATATATATATATATATATATATATATATATATATATTGTTCGTGTGTAACGTGCGTGTTTAATATGTGTGTGTGCATGTGTGTGAGCTGATATGGCCTTGAAAAGGTCATTGTAAATTTTTGTCAAACAGACAATCTTTTTTTTTAACCAAATTTATATTTGGAAAGAAGAAATGACTTGGGGAAAATCAATCATTTGAAGTTATTTTTGCATCTTGATTTTATTTTTTATTTAGCTTTTGAGCTAACCTATTAATTTAATGAATATAGACACACACACACACACACACACACACACACACATTTTCCTCTCTTTCTTTTCCTCTCCCTCTACCTCCCTGCCTGCACATATATATATGTGTGTGTGTGTGTGTGTGTGTGTGTGTGTGTGTGTGTGTGTGTGTGTGTGTAAAAAAGTATCCAAAATTAAATAAGAGGTAATGTAACGAGGTCATTGATAGTACTCAATGAAAAAGAGCAAGATATTATTTTAGTTAATTTGGGTAAACAAAATTACCATTAGTCGCGACAATAAATGTACTGTTTCAATCTAAAAAGACTTTATCGAGAATAGTTTTTTCATTAAAAGACTGGCTCAATGATGTAGATCGGAGGTCTTGATTGCCAGAAGAAATCTTTTTAGATAGTTCCGTAGCTTATAATGTTGGGATGATTAATCAGAATCAAAATCCTGAATCGGAAAAATCAGAACTTTTTGAGGTATCAGAATCGGTATCAGAATCGGTAATTGTATCGGAATTGGGAAAATATTGGAATCGTCACATCACGAGTGGTTTATCATTCTTTTTGCCTGCTAAGTTGACATCGTTTGGCCACGCCAGATCAACAACAACAACAACAACAACAACAATAGTAGTAGTAGTAGTAGTAGTAGTAGTAGTAGTAGTAGTAGTAGTTGTTGTTGTTGTTGTTGTTGTTGTTGTTGTTGAGGAGGGGAAAGAGGAGGAGGAGGAGGATGAGATTATGTACAGAGATGCAAATATTATTCTGGTTTTTTTTCAATCGCAAGTTGATATGTAACAACAATATTCACTGCTGCTGCTATTCGTAACATCTGCCTTGACAATTAATTTCCTGGTGGAGAAAAAATATTAGAAAACTGTCAACCGTTTTTTTTTTTTTAAGTTATTAACTATTTTGAACGTTTCAATCAAATTTCTTCCCAATCTTTTCTTTAGTAAAGTTTTCAGGTATTTTTGTTATCTTTTATTATGTTTTATTAGTCTTACCAGTTTTCTGTGTATGACTTACAATCTCAATGTTACAATCTAATTTTAAT
This sequence comes from Euprymna scolopes, assembly GCF_053919585.1. Classification (NCBI taxonomy): domain Eukaryota; kingdom Metazoa; phylum Mollusca; class Cephalopoda; order Sepiida; family Sepiolidae; genus Euprymna; species Euprymna scolopes. The sequence continues at coordinate 63,756,360 of NC_136501.1, forward strand.
GTCTGAACACGAGAGCCCGGAGCGGATGTGCAATATGAGCAAGTATTTTTAAATATCAAAAGTTGATGACGTTTATGCACCTACCACTGAGGTCAGATGTATTATTTGTTCCAGTTTTCTTTGACTTAGACTTTTTTCACTATTAAATTATACAGCTACTAGTATTTTTAGCCCGTTACAAACGAGCAAAAGTTATATTCCGTTGACTTAGAATGAGTTTTTTTTTTGAGCATTGTTAATTATGGTCTCAAATATTTTGGCAAAAAGTGGGAGGAGGCTAATGGGGCGATAATTTGATGGGTCTGTCCTTTCGACAGAATTCTTGAATACTGGTACAACAGAAGCAGTTTTCCAACAGCCCGGAAAGCATGCTTCATTAAGGCATTTGTTGTAGAGTTTGGAGAGAACTGGAGCTACTTTGGCTGAGCACTTTTTTAATAGCACAGCTGGGATAAGATCGGGTCCACATGCTTTTGAGGTGTCAAGGTTTTTTATGATAGCATGCACCTGAGCAGGGGTGGTTTTCAGATCGTCTAGTGTGGCGTCTGTCCGCATAGGAAAGTCAGGTAGGGGGTGGTTGGAAGGGTCCAGTGTGGAGTTTGAGGCAAACCGACTGGCAAGCATGTTAGCCTTGTCGGTTGCTGAGGAGACAACCTCGTGATTGTTGGTTAGTGGGGGAATTGTTGATTGGCCATTATTTACTGCACTGTTGTAGATTTTCCAGAAGTCTCGAGTTCCTAGTTTTTGTGCTTCGATGCGCTTTTTAGTGGTTTCCGTAAATTCTCTCTTAGCTGTCACTATTTCTTTCTTAACGTTATTTCTAGCTTCTATATACTTCAGTCTGTTTGAACTGGACTTATGTCGGTTAAACCTACGGTATGCATGCTGCTTTTGAGCAATGGCAGTTGCACAAGTCGACGTAAACTATTGGGGAGAGTGGGGCTTACTATAAAATTTCCGCATGGGAACATGCGCTTCGATTGCAGTTTTGAACCAGTCAGTGGTCTCGTTTGCACATTGTTCAGCAGGGAGAGAGAAAATATTTTTTCATGGAGCATCTCTAATTAGTTCCCTGATGGCTTCCCAGTCAGCCTTATTATAATATCTCGTTGTTTTGAGCACTGGCTCTTCAGTTTTGGCTCTAGAGTTTAGGGCGATTTCAACCATTATCACTGCATGATCAGCGTTCCCGAGTGGGCTGTGGGCCTTCGTTATGCAGTCATCGGGAACTGTGGTCAAAAACAGATCTAGAAGTGATGCGTGTTGTTCTTCCTGGTCAGGGAAACGGGTTTGAAACGTAACAATTTGTGATAGGGAGTGAGATATAGCGAAGCTATGGGTTGTGCTGCCTGCTGCATCTGTGTGAGTAGAGAATCCAAGCCAGTTTTTGTGGTGGACATTAAAGTCACCAAACACATGTATTTGTGCACTAGTGTCGAGGGACAGTGCCGTGTCTATGCTGTCAGATACTTTGTTTATTATGGAGCAGTCCTGAGTCGAGGGAGAGCGGTAGAGAAAATAATAGTAGCTAATATTGTGTTGCATGTTTAGTCTAAAGCACATAAAGGCTTGATCATCTGTTTCTAGGTTTGTTTCTCTAGTCAAGGGAAGGGTATTACGAATGTAAACTCCAAGTCCGTGCATATATCTGTCAGAGTCCTTACGGCAGAGTGGGAGATATCCAGGCATGTTAAAGTGGTTAGAGGGAATGGAGGAGTGTAGGTTAGTCTCACTTAGTGCTAAGATATCCGGGGTATTTGTTAAGAGAAATGCTTCAACATCAGCTAAGTTAGTTCTAAGCCCACGGATATTTGTGAATGAGAGCCTCAAGGGAGGAGGCAAGTTGAATTTGTTTGTCCCTAATCCTGGTTTAAGCTTATTTTTAGATTGTATTGTCGTCATATTTTTTTTTTAAGAGTTTCGGTAAGGGGGAGCTAAACAAGAGCTTATGCGGAGCTTCAGACATGCATCACAAGTAGACCATCAGCTGACTTTTCTCCAATTAGGATTGTGGCCTCAGGAAAGCCCACCGGGGATGAGTGCAGGGTCCCTTTCCATGCGCGTCATGGCACTGCAAACAACCCGATATTATTCAACTGTTGATGGAGCAGCCGCTCTAAGCGCTACCAAAGAGTTAGGGCTCATGTACTACCAGTCGGGAACAGCAGCCAGGAACTGTCAATCCGGTACCCTCAACCCTTTAGAAGAAGGTCAACCCAATCTAATCGCTCAGGCATATCTTATACTCAAGCACTCCCAAATATTCAGTTTTAGGGGTGGGGCGTGCTGGGAATGGGGAAGAACGGCGTTCATTGCCCTAGCCAGGAAACAAGATCTACCGCTGGGTGTTTCTGTTGAATCACTGAGATAGTGTCTCTGCGCTTGACTAATAGGCAAAGAAGGAGTATGGAAGCCGGGCGATATTATTATGGCAAAATAGTGATTACAGCGGAAGTCTTTGTTGATGAATTTCTATTTTTCTTTTCACATCATTTGTAAGCAGGTACAATTGAGAGAGAAATAAAGAAAAAAAGCTTGAGGTACTCACTTCCTCCTCCTCCTCCTCCTCCTTCTCCTCCTCCTCCTCCTCCTCTTTGTGCAGCGATTCACCTTGGGACACTTCCTACTAATGAATATTAAATTTACAATCAGTCTCCAGTCGCATATATATATATATATATATATATATATATATATATATATATATATATATATATATATATATAGGGTATTTGGAATAAATTATATACATGCATACAGGGTATTTGAGATAAATTAGATAGTTTTAATGAAAAAAAATAAAGAAAAAGATTTTGGTATCTATAAAATTTCATTTATTTCAAAAAGATTCAATAGGCAAGTAAACTAGACAATTGCCGAAAAGTTTTACTCAAAATAGCCGCCATTAACGTGTATTACAGCCTCAATCTGGGTCTGGAACCAGGAGCAAGCTGATTTTACACTTTCCCTTGGAAGACCCTCAAAAACCGCTTTAATTCTGTTGATTAACTTGTCCCTTGTAATACTAACATGACGATTGGTATCTTTCTCAACAGCGTCCCATACATAATAATCAGGTTACGATTAGGGACGTTTGACGGCCAAACATTGGAATGTGTGTAATCATAAATTTTTTTTTTACTTCATACACATGGCTTATTATTAGCTACCCTTGTAAGCCTTGCCTTAAGTGTAGTGATTAGCAACTCCGCGTAGGCATCTGAATTCAACCAGTCTGAAAAAATGTGGAAGCATCAACATCACCCTCTGAGGATATGCATCCGAAAACCATGACAGTTTGTGGAAATTAAGTCTGCATAACTCTAGGAAAGTCTTTAAGATTGCATCCAAGCCATCTGTAATTCTGTGTTGTATTTTTGATCTTGACAAACGTTTTTTTTTTTCTTTTTTTCATTGGAAAAGGACCAGAGTGTTTGTTGTGTAGGATGTTTCATTTTGCTATTTAGTTTCTTTGCTTTTATCAAACGATTTTCACGGGCCTTTTCTGTGAGAAGTTGACTTCTGAGACGCTTGTAAGGTCTTCATTTAGTGCAAACTTTATAATAGAGGGTGAAACATTCAATTCACAAGACAAATCCCGACTTCTAATGCCACGGTCCTCCAACACTTTTTCTGCAGATTTTCGAGGTATTCAAAAGCAATGAGATCTTTTGTAACGTTGCTTTATTTTAGCTACAGCCTCGTAATCTCCATTGTAATTCTCTAGTTCATGCCGGATTATTTTACAGTGTTTAGTGAGCAGCGACCATAATCTCTTTATTTTGATGGCCGGCGCAAATCATCATGATATAAGTTATTCTCGTCCACAATTCAGGTGACTCCCAGTCATACATTCTTGCTGTCATCATCCTGTATATAAATAATGGAGAAATTTAAAAATAATTGGAAAAATAAACATCAAATATTATTCTGACAAATTTATTCCAATCGCCCTATATGTGTGTGTGTGTGTGTGTGTGTGTGTGTGTGTGTGTGTGTGTGTGATTGACTCTCCCGTCGATTTTGACACATAAGCTTTCGCCACAACAACTAAATTGCTCAGAAAACCATACCAATGATTTGCTTTTATAGTGGTGAAGGTTTTGTGCAGAACCAACCACACTTTCTAGTATTACTGCTAACCTTTGTTGGTACAGATAACTGCTACAGGACAGAGTACACAGAGGACCGAGAGTTTCCACACACACACATATATATATATATATATATATATATATATATATATATATATATATATATATATATATATATATATATATATATATATATATTAGTGTTGGGACGATTAATCGGAATTGGAATTAGTAATCGGAAAAATCGGAGATTTTTGTGGTTTCAGAATCGGAAAAATTTACACCTATTTTTCGATGCCAAAACCAATTCCTTCAATTATCTGTTTTTATTTGATTTTGGTTTAAGAAACGTTTTCCATTACTTTAAGTAATAATAAAACAATAAATATTTATTGATTTAAGACTAAAATCTTTAGCTCATCCCCTCACAAGTGTGTTTTTACGTCTGAGAAAATATATGCACATTTAAGATTTGTTTTTACAGTATCGGGACAAAATAACACTTTTATAGTTTAGTATTTAGAGATTTATAAAGAATTCGAATCAGAATCGGTAATTGTATCGAAATCGGAAATTTAGAACGGAATCGATAATTATATCAGAATCAGAAAAATATTGAAATTGTCCCATCACTAATATATATATATATATATATATATATATATATATATATATATATATATATATATAGTAAGTTATAAATATATGGCAATTAAGCTACACAGAATATTGCACGTTTCATCAATATTCTGTGTAGCTTAATTGTCATATATAGTTTATAACTTACTACTATATATATATATATATATATATATATATATATATATCCTGGTTAGCATTTTTTTGAAGCATAAAACATAGCCATCTTCATGCATGAATTTCAAACAGGGAATAAAATTTCATAGCTTAAAGGTATATAACTCATACGTGAAATGAAAACTTACTTCCGTTTTTAAACGCAGCTGATGTTGGTTATACTAATAATTAAAATTAAATTAAATTAAACTAAATTAAAAATAAATTAAATAAATCAACTTTATATAATACTATCAGGGGTGCCCGGCGTTGTTCGGGTGTTTGGAGGTGTATGCTGTGCAAAAAAAGCAAAAACACAAAAAAAATGGTTAATTTTTAAAAACTTTGACCCCTATTATGACCCCTTAAAATTTATAGTTTCGGGCTCAAATCACTTTATTAAGTTAGATCCAGGTTCAAGGAACCTATATCTAAAATTTCAAGTGTCTAGACCCAAAATTGTCGGAGGAGTTTGGTAGAGTTCTTAAAGGTCAAATCGTTGAAATTTGACCCCTTAACAGCCACATTTCTGGCTGACACCCGTCACATCGATTTTCCCAAATCTCAGTACCCGGTATTTCAAATTTCGAGTCTATAGACTAAAAATTGACAGAGTCATTGCGTAGGGAAATGTACACAGACAGACAGACACACAGACACACTGACAGACAGACAGACAGACACGTTCACTTTTATAGATATACATTAATGATCTTCCAAATCATATCCTTACATCATTTGTAGACATTTATGCTGACGACACTACCATTTATGGTACCACATCTAAGACAGTAAACGACCAAGTTCTCTCCAATTCTCTCTCCTCTGATCTTGAGCACGTAGTACAATGGGGAAAGGAGTGGCTGGTTACTTTTAATGCATCTAAAACCAAGCTTCTCTCTTTACATCATCAACATTCTAATCCACATTTGTCATCAATTGAAATGAATGGCTCTCGTCTTCAGGAGGCCTCAAGTTTTGACAAGCTTCTGGGCTTGACCATTATTCCTGATCTTAAATGGAACACGTATATCAAATCTGTTGCCAAGGCCGCTGGAAAAATGGTGGGATCTTTCTATCGATCCAGTAGATATCTCACTGCTGATGCTATTCTCTACCTATATAAGAGCCAGGTACGTCCAAGGATGGAATACTGTTGCCACATCTGGGCAGGAGCTGCTAGAAAGGACTTGTCCTGCCTTGATAGAGTTCAAAATAGACTTCGTAGCCTCGTAGGAGATGTCCTTTTCTCCTCCTTGCAACCTCTATCTCACAGAAGAGATGTTGCGAGTTTGTCTCTGATGTATCGTTATTTTCATGGAAAGTGTTCAACTGAGCTTCAATCTTTGGTCCCCCCTCGCCAAACTTTCACAAGAAACACTCGTCTAGCTGTAAACACTATCAATAATTTCCCCCACTCTTTATCTATGCCTAAACCTAAACGTAGATTCAATGAACAAAGCTTCTTTCTTAGAACTGCACGCCTGTGGAATTGTCTTCCGTTTTCCTGCTTTCCGGCTGACTACAATATGGTTGTGTTCAAGTCTAAAGTAAATAAGTTCTTGATGAGCCGTTCCATATAAGTTATTAAATTTACCAAATTTTCATTACTAATGATTACTATATTGACCAATTTCTACTGTACACTCTTTAACCCTTATCCTTGAGTGGCCTCTGGGCCTTGATAATGTGGTGATGCCTTTGTAAAAAAAAAAAAAAAAAGAATACTTAAGACAATTATATAGCGAATTTCCATTAACAATTTAAAGCTAATTGTTATAACAGATTATTTTTAATGTAATATGCAAATGAGATAACTTCTTAAACGTTGAATCTTTTTGAATAAGAGTATATATCATGCAGGAATAAAAGTACATAAAATTCCGTTTTAGTATAAATATCTATTTGTGAAACAGTGTACATTTGTATATATATATATGAATCAAATTGTGAACGGACAGACAAGAATATGACTTTATTATATACTATCAGGTCGCCCGGCATTGCCCGGTGGCAAAATACACTAAAATATGACATTTTGATTAATGCAGATTTTGTATTTATTTTCATACTAGCGGAAACTGTGAAAATTCTACAGGAGACTCATTCATATGTAACATATTGATGTTGGCATGCTGTAGATGTTCAGTGTAAATGGAGACGCTTTGATATTATTGTAGCTTTTTTGTTCAAACTGCAAAATATTTATCTAGGCTAGCAGGGACGCTCAGCATAGCCCGGCCATAAAGTACGCTTAAATATGATATTTTAATTCTTGCAGATTTCGTATATATTATTATAGATTTTTACATATTATAAAGTTGCGATTTCAAAAGTGAAAATATATATCCATATGATTTGGGTGCATCAACTTGAATCGGAACCGAAACTAAAGCTTATGAATATATATATATATGTATATATAACTTGAGTTCCTTCAACTATAATTGAAACTGAAATCAAAACTTATGAAGAATTCTTGGTAAAATTATTTATAAAATAATAGACGACTTAAGTGCCATCAGCTATAATCGAAACCGGAACCAAAACTCATGAAGAATTCTTGGTAAAATCATTTATAAAAAAATTAATGATTAGAGTGTTATCAGCTATAATCGAAACTGAAGACAAAACTTGTAAAGAATTCTTGGTAAAATTATTTATTACAAGAAACAGAAATCCATAACAATTACACGACAGTCACTCTGATGTAAGCGTGACACACAAAATAGATAAAACACACGTTATCCTATTAATATATAGATTATATTAGACCTAATGTATAGGAATGATTTAAAAAAAGTAAAACAAAAATGACTCATGCGCCGAGAATCAAAACCAAAACGTTTAGCTTACGATTTACTTTTCCGTTGATGTTAATGACTGTACTATGAAGACATGTTTGCTGCAAAGCAAAAAATTAAAACATGAGATATTACGTTATGCATGCATATTCGTCATTCGATCTTCACCTGGCAAATTTCATTTTTTTAAGTTTCATACATTTGCACCGATTTTCCCCCGGCTAAAATCCAAATATAAAGTTTCGCATGGGTTCGAATACCCTATATATTAAGTTTCATGTTTGAAGGCCAAAAGCTGACAGAGGAGTTCAGTAAGCAAAATTTTTAAAAACAAAAAAATATATACGCATACAAAGTAGAAAGAGTTTTGTGTTTACTATAAGCTTTTACGCAAATATTACGCAAGTATAAATCATGTAGAACATCCACACGAATATAATTACACGTAATAATTAACTAAAGATGATCATCCCATGAGAAAACCGAAAAAACTAATAGGGAATTAATTAAAATGAACGTTTAAAAGAATATGCAAATTAGCTGGATCTTTTGTAAGTGAATGCAATTCCTCGACCCATATATAAGTTGTATTTTCTTTTTAAATAAATACAAAAAAGGGTTTTTAATATGAATATCAATATACAAAAAGAAAAAAACAAATTTCTAACAGTTCCGAGATTTAAAAAAAACTACCGCAAAACAACACACGGAATTCTACTTGCTGATTCTCTGCTCCAACAACAACATGGCAAAAAAAAAAAAGAAAAACATACTGAAGATGAAGCTTTGCTTCGAAATATATTTATGAATTTCAAACAAAATAAATGTCTGTCTAGTTTGTAATAATGCGTTGTTTTTGGCTTCAAACGTATTTAATACATATGTTATTTATATATATATATATATATATATATATATATATATATATATATATATATAGTCATCCACATACAGTATATATATATAGTCATCCACATACAGTATATATATATAGTCATCCACATACAGTACTGTTTCGCTGTTTCAAAGCTCATCAGTGCGGCTAGACAGGCAAATACCTCAAGCCAGGATTGAAACCCGACCGTCTGTACGACAGTCAAGGCTCCTAATCATTACGCTATTGGCGGCTGCTGAGCGAGTAGTGAGTTTAACGATGTTTTGATATCGTTCGAAATACCTCCGCTCGATTTGTTTATACAAAGAGCGTCGCTTATATGCTAATGGTAATTCGTGTGTCACTTCTCAATATGCTCAACTCAAGATGAGGAGCATTATAGTCATCCACATACAGTACTGTTTCGCTGTTTCATAGCTCATTAGTGCGGCTAGACAGGCAACTACCTCAAGCCAGGATTGAAACCCGACCGTCTGTACAACAGTCATATATATATTATATGTGTGTGTGTGTGTGTGTGTGTGTCTGTGTCTGTGTATATATATATATATATATATACTTTTTATGAGAATAAAATCCGATCTTATGAGTTGAGAAAGAAAACCAAATGATTCAACGTTTCGAAAGCTAAGAAAATAGCTAAAATGATACATTACGCCATGTACCATTTTAGTTATTTTCTTAAATCTTAAAAAGGTCCACAAAACAGTGGGCAAAATTCATTCTGCTTATTCAAATCGTAAAGTCAACTAAACTGCATATTGATTTTCAAAAGTGCATTTTATTAATTAACTATTATTTGATATTTTTTTTATTGTTTTGATTCGATAATTGTTTTGAATTTAGTTTAACAAATACTTCTTTTTATAAATAACTAACCTGAGTGCCGTTAGTTAAGGTTAGTTAATCGAAAAGAGGGGATGACTTTCGAAAATATTGACGAAATAAGCGACCCTCCCCACTCCCTGTACAAAAATGCCTAGTTGAGAGTGAAAGAATCAATGTTTTTGCTAATTTTTTTTATATTTGTTGTCCGAAAGGTCAAACTTCAAAACGATACTGATTTCGTGAAAATCTGTCGCCTCTGTCGTAAGTTTTAGACATACATACATACATACATACATACATAATGATGATTGCAATGTCATGTCAGACGAGTGCCACTCCCTCAGACACTTAAAGTCTATGAGCCCAAAAAGGACTTTTTTTAGTCCTACTGGTGAATTCACATGCTCAGCAGGCATGGCACTGAAGACGGTCATTGAGATCAATTTCAAGCCTCCATGCGTCACAACTTTCCATCACCACAGGACCATTTTTATAGACAAATGCCTGAGGAGTATCTATACACAGATGATGTTACAAAGTCTTAGCTTTGTACGACATCTAAGTCTCTCTCCGTTCAAAATGTTGAGATCAAGCAACAAGCAAGAGCAAGATAGCCAGCAATAAGTTAAACTGCAGACCAGCTTAATGCGGGTACTGGTCTCCTGCTTTATGGTTTTTTAAATCAGAGATTTGCTTCTCCTAGAAAGGTTGCCTTCACCACGGCTTATGGGAGCCCTCTCCACCCCAACACACACGTACATACACACAAACACATACAGTGCTAGTTGGTCGTTGACTCTGAAAAAGGGTTCATTCGCCCTTTGGAAAGTCTTGTTTTTAATCCTTCAGGGAGACTAGCCACCCTCCTCACCAAACAAGTCTGGCAGGGGAAACAGTTTAGTCGCCGGTAACCCGACCATGAGGCAGGTAGTACTGGGTTACATGGTACCAGTAGCATATGACATGATCTGACACATACATACATACATGCATACATACATACATACATACATACATACATACATACATTTAAACAGACAGGTGAGATTTATATTATAGATGTTTTGTTTCGTGAACAAATGCATTTGTATTGAAACGTTTCTTTTCCAGCCTTCTTATTTCTTATTTATTCATATTTTGAGCTGATTGAGAACACAACAACATTTTTTTTAGATTAAACAAATACATCGTCTTTTTACATAAAACAATCTATTTGCTATAACTGCACGTTGACAATCAGGAGAACCTAGCAAATATAAGGAGGTAACTGTGGCTTAGTAGATAACAACGTAGACTTGCGACCTGGGTGTGCCAAGTTCAAATCTAATCGGTCCCATAGTGTAACATAGTCGTTACATGCCAACATTCAGGACCCATACGTTGTATGCAGACAGTCGCAAGGAAATAAAGATAAGGAAAGAATTCGACTCAATCTTTTTTCAGTTAAAACAACAGACATTCATTTATAGATACTTTCCAGAATAACGTCTTGTTTCTTGTTCAAAAGTCTTCTTGTACTCCAATATGCTTAACAAGACTCTGCCGTGTCGAACACGTGGTACTCTGTCTTTATCTTGCCATGTTTAGGAAGCGTCTTTTCCTGTTGCTCTTTGTTGATGTGTAACACGCCTATCTCTCTCTCTCTCTCTCTCTCTCTCTCTCTCTCTCTCTCTCTCTCTCTCTCTCTCTCTCTGCCCTTCTTGGCCACGTCTTTCTTTTTTATAATTTTTTCTTTCCTTTGTTTCTTTGCTGTGACGTCACCTCACACATGGATCGGTTATTTGCATATGTTAGCTCTTGCTGCTGATTCTGCCTTACGCACGTCTATGCTCTGTTACAATATGGAGCATGTGAGGTTTCAAAACAGCTCCTTTACAGTGAGTTAGTCAAAGAAAAAAAAGAATCGTAGGAGGACAGTGAAAGCGCTCCAAGGACAGCTTGTTCTTGAAACATATTGGTTTGTATTCCAACTTATGGGAAAAATCTAGCTCCAAACAGATGTTCTTGGCATATTGCAAGCCACAATTGTTGAATTTGCAGACTTTGCAGGAATGCAAGAGGAAACATGCTATTTGAAAAAAATTTAACAAAAAGTAGTCAGCACTTCTGCTACAGAATTATCCCACATCTGTCCTACGTGTAAGAGATACTTCAGAGCTTGATCTGGACTGATGAGCCATCTCCAGACCCACAAAACAACTAAATGATCACACTCATCTTTGCAAGTGATGGACGATCATCATCATCATCATCATAATAATAATAATAATATTCAAAAATCAGATGATTCAATTGTTGTCTTTGGCTTTTCCTATGTCTTTGCTAGTTAGAATTCTTTCTAGAAAGATATTGAAGGGGCGACGTGAAGGTTGCCAACATATTTAGTTGCCAACATACTTAGTGAAAACGTTTTTGTGAAATTTCAACTTGTCACACCCAGGTTGTCAGTCTGTCTTGTTAACCAGCTAGCCATCCTCGCCTCCCTGAGCCATGGTGATTCATTCTTTTTTTCTAATCGTTTATTGTCTCTCTTTTCAGGCCATCAACTACATGCATACAAACCATTACATTCATCGAGACATCAAAGGACATAATATTCTGATGACAAATGATGGAACCATCAAACTCGTTGACTTTGGTAAGCTGCTTCTGATTCGTCTAAAACGTTTTAAGAATAATTGTTCAACTGTTCCAAACAACTAATCCTCATTTTGAAAATAAATTCAAAAACATGGAGTTCTTGCATATATTTTTATCATTTAACATCTTATTTACAATGTCTCCCCACGGGACAGTTAGACACCAGGGTCGTTTTTTAACGTGGAGAAAAGGAACAAAAATAGAAATTGTCTCAGTCGTGAAGGATTTCTCCTCCACTGACAGAGAACAAGAAATCGAAGTGCAGCATCTGAAGAACAGATACTACACTTTGATCTTGACCCGAAATTATTCTATATGTTATTCATGATTAAAATATATTAATTAAAGACATTGTCATGTTGCTCATGTCTGTTTCAAAACGAATCCTATTAATTTTAGAGATTTTATATTTCATAAGGCTGTAACAATGCTTGGAAAAAAAGTGTGAACACCGGGAAAATTGAACTAAAAGAAAAGATAAAAGGAAACAGTAAGACAACATATGATTTTTGGCACCGATAACACTTAGTATATTTTCTTCAATTGACAGAATGTAGACCAGGGCATTCCTAATATTTCGAGTCATCACCTCTTTATCAAAGTTCCTGTGAAATGTGTATATGTGACTTATTGTTATTTGTACACAAAATCTTTGTGTAGTTAATTAAAAATTGTTTAGTGGTTGGTTGGTTGGCTGTTTTTATTTTACGGCATATCTACCCTTTTCAGGTTATTTAATGCCGAATCCAGTGATTTTGAAGGACAATTTTTTAATAGAATATATTTGTTTTTTTCACTCGGTTTCTATTCAACCCATAGTTGGGACCCTAACAGGTACTACCACTTCGGGTCAGAGTGGACCAGGGAGCAATGGCAATTAAAGGGTGGCTCCACACTCCCTAAAGCCTGCAAGCTGGGACCTCACCATCGGATATAGTTTAAGATCATATCCAGGACCTGTTTAGTAGTAGTAGTAGTAGTAGTAGTAGTAGTAGTAGTAGTAGGAGGAGGAGGAGGAGGAGGAGGAGGAGGAGTAGTATAATTTAATTTTTCAACTGTATCTCCATAGGTATGTGTATATGTTTATATATTTGTATGCATGTGATTCAATCTTAAAATAATTAACCGATCATTATAGATTTTGGAGCACAATTCCTAGGCCTAATGGGTTCTAATGCTGCTATATTTAGTTTAATTTAGTTTTATGCAAAGAAAGTAAAAAGGGGATGGAAAAGCCCTTTGTGAAAATTCATTATTTTATAGAAATTAATAATTCGTTGTATCATTATTTTCATGGCAAGTCCTCGTCGGAACTCCAATCTATGGCCCTCCCTTGCCAAACTTTCACAAAAAACACTCAACTAGCCACAATCACTATCAACAATTTCCCCCACTCTCTATCTATGCTTGATTCTAAATGCAGGTTCCATAAATAAAGCTTTTACCTAGAGCTGCCCGCCTATGGAACACTGTTCCACTGGACTGCTTCCTGGCCAATTACAATATGGCAGTCTTCAAGTCAAATCTAAACAAGTTCTTGTTGAGCTGTCCTCTTAAATAATCCAAATTTTACTCAATCTACGCCATTAACGATTAGTACGCTGTCACTTTACATCCAGTAACTCTTATCCTTAAGTGTCCTTTGGGCCTGGATAAGTGGTGACTCTCTTTTAAAGAAAAAAGAAGATACCACTGATTTTTCGTATTATTTGGATTCATCGGACTACTGTTCTCATCTTGAGTGTGATTTTCACGTTTCGATCGATGTAATCTCCGACCTTCTTCAGGTGTATCTTGTCGAACTTGGGAATGTTTCTGTTGAACTCGGCAATTTGGACAGAATTTTGAACGGAACCCTTTATTTACTTCACGGAGGGGTAGCATGCTTTTGTTCTGTCAGCCACTGATTTTTGTGAAATTTTAATACATCAAATAATAAATAGTCACCAAATTTCAGGGTTTATTTTAGTATTTTAAAGAGATTTTAATAATTAATTATATGGTCACAATTTGATTGATAATCATTAAACAAGATTCACTGAATTTTAATTTCTTCTTAAGACCATTTAAATTCTAGACATTTTCTAGAATGAAAATTATGTAGTGGATTTTAATCAAAATAAGGATTATAGGCATAAGGTTTATTATTACTATATCTTGATTTTAATCTTTGTAGGGGGCATGATCAGGCATCTGTTAGTCAAATTGAAGCTGCCATTTTGAAAGATCGACACATGATTATTTGCCAAATAGGCCAAGAAGTCAAGATTAGTACAGGGTCTGTGAAAACTATCATTCCTTAACCATTTGCATATGCATAAGATGTCTGTCAGATGGATTCCCAGATTGATAAAACCTTTCCAGAAATGAGAATGCATCAAGTGTACCGTAATGTGCTACAACGTTGCATAGACAGCAGTCACTGCAGTGAAATAGAGAGAGGAGCAGTAGGAGGTAGCAGGACTGGTGACATTACGTGGAGATAACAGCAGGAGGAGTAAGGCAGAGAGATTGGAGGGGCAGAGACATAACGGCATGAACAGTGGACAGAAGAGAGCAGACGACAATGAATTCTCGCTAGCCGGTGACAGCTCTGTCAAAACTTGCTATGTATAATGGAAAACACAGAAGGAAATAAAAATGTCTAAAAAAATGTGAGTTCAAAGTATTTGTTTTATTTGTCTGGCACAGATGAGAGGAAGAATGGAATGAGAGCGCCTACAATAACATTACACAAGTGCTCGAGGATGAATTTAGAAATGTGCCAAGAGGAGGAGTCAGTTTTTGAAAGGACTGATTACACCGGATGAAACCTGGGTCTATCACTATGATTCAGAAACGAAAGTAAAGTCAGTGCAATGGGAGCACTTGAACTTTCCACTTCCAAAGAAGGCAACGGTGCATAAGAATGTTATGCTTAAAATCTTCTGAGACCAGGATGGAGTAGTGACAGATTTCCTGGCAAAAGGGTACCACAATTACAAGACCTTATTATGCTTCACTTTTGAGAAAATTAAAAGAAGCCATCAAAATCAAGAAGATTGGCACAGGTATCCCCCCTCCCCATTCTCCTGACATTTCACCTTTTCTGAGCCATGAAGTTGTTTTTGAAAGAAAACCATTTCTCTGGTGATGCAGCCTTGATTTCTGTGGTTGGATGATGCAGCCTTGAGGTGTTCCATAAAAACAGTCTCCAGAACTGCATTAAACAATGGTAGAAATGTGTAGCTCTTCATTGGTTCCTATGCAAGGAAAGACTAACAAACGTGCCAAGTTTTGTTGCTCTATTGCTATGAGAAGTGGTTCAGAGGTATTACTTATTGAACGGCACTCATATTCTCAAACTCTTATTTTATGCCGGATTTATGACTCCTACTGTTATTACTCTTTGTCTATTACTGTTGACGGTGATAAAGAAACAAAATTAAAAAATTGGAATAGTCTATTGCAGGACCTTATTATGCTTCACTTTTGAGAAAATTAAAAGAAGCCATCAAAATTAAGAAATGGGGCAAGATTGGCACAGGTATCCGCCCTCCCCCCTCATTCTTCTTTGACCTTTCACCTTTTCTGAGCTATGAAGTTGTTTTTGAAAGAAAACCATTTCCCTGGTGATGCAGCCTTGATTTCTGAAGTGTTTCATTTTGAATATACTTTTAATGTACGCGTCTATATAATTACATCTATTTTTTTTTTTTTTGTATTACAGGTGTGTCTGGCCTGCTTAAGAGCACCATGGCTCCTCGGAGGACATCTGTTGGTACGCCCTATTGGATGGCACCAGAGGTGAGATTTCCTTTTGTTATATCATAAACCATTTATGACAACTTTTTTTTATGATGTTCACAGAATTTGTGACAACTAATTATAATGCTTATAATGAACAGTAGCGATTATTTTTGCAATAATTATTTCATTGGGCTTATTAAAAGCAATTATGATTTGACTATTGTTTATTGCCTACAGTTATGATTTAATAGAGGTTTGAATCGTTATGATGTTTTTTATGTATATCAGTAGTAGCTATGATGTTTATTTTTAATGTAGTTGTTACATGTAAACCTCGGGACCCACATATTGTATGCAGACAGTCACAAGGAAAAAAGACAAGGAAAGAATTTGACTAACTTTTTTTTCAGTTGAAACAACAGACATTTATTTACAGGTACTTTCCAGAATAACGCTTGTCTTCTCATATTCCAATTTGCTAAACAAGTCTCTGCCATATCAATCACATGATACTTTGTCTTTGACTGACCATGTTTAGGGCACGTCTTTTCCTGTCACTATCGGCCCATGTGTGTAACACATTTACTTCTGTCCTTCTCCGGGTTGTGTTTTTCTTTTTGTATATTCTTTTTCTTTCCTTCTTCCTTGCCGTGACGTCAACTCGCACACAACTCGGTCATTTACATACAGCAGCTGTTGCTGTCATATGCTCGTTCGTGCTCTGTTACATATTGTTTTATAGAAAATAATTAAGATGTTTACTGTGTTTATAACTAACAGTTATGATTTTAATAATATGTGAAGTTGGAATTAAATTAAAGTTTGAGAATTCATGATGTCTATATTGTTTACTAGCTTCATCTGCTCGTGTGTAGCTATTCATGGAAATTGTTTATGTATTAAAGGGAGATAATTAAATATAATTGCACATGATAACACACATTTTGATGATGAAGGGAAAATGTCTCTAGTCTAACAGTTTTCTTTGCTGGAACAGGTATTTCAGAAAAATATTGAAGTAAATGAAATATATCTGTGCCAATAACATAGCAAAAGGAAGAAAACGAAGAAAGAGGCTAGTCCAAATCAAGTATCGACATTTTAAATTATTTATTTCAGCAGAATAACAATAAACGAATCAATTAAAAATAAAAGAAGGATATCTTGTTCCAATTAATTAAATATTAAAATAGACTAGTACAAACATTATCGGTCTTCCCTGCTGATTACAATTTGGTCATACTTCAAGTCCAATGTTAACAAATACTGTTGACTACTGCCCAATAACTATGCCGTTTGTCAGTGCTTCCATAGTTTTTTCATCTTTCAGCTGACAATCATTTCTGTACCCTCAAGTTACTCCTAGCCTTGATAACTGGTGATACAATCAACATCAGGACGGGCTCCTTGCTCGGACCAATGTGATTCTTCCTCTCCAGAGTTTCCTGTTTTCCATCAACTGCCTCATATCTTCAGGTTTACAGTTGGCGTCGTGTGCTATTTGCTGGCTGTATGTGGATCTAGGTCATCTTTTGCTTGCACGTCCGTGTCATGGAGTCCATAGCAATACAACACTCACCAATTCATGCTTGCTTCTCAGACAGTGACCGACAAATCGTAGGCATCTTTCCCTGATGGTATTAGATATGGCAGATAGGTTGCCATAAAGTTGCTACTTCATGGGATGATTTTGCCAAGATATATTAATACTGTTCGTAGCACACAGGTGTATGTGCCATCTAGTTTTCTTTCCAATCTTTTGGTGATTGTCCAGGCTGTAGCACCGGAAACAAGGACAAACTCTACCGCTGTCCTGAAGAACTGCCTTTTCAGTTTGTTAATTAGCCTTGAAGTCCATACTGAACGCAGTCCTTCAATAGTAAAAAAAAAAAAAAAGTCAGACGGATTGTTATTTAGGTCTAACTTTGAAAATCTGACAAGATAACGTTATATACTAGATTGTTATTAGATATAGTTACTGTGACACCTGTAGTCAATAGCATATACGTCTTTTGAAAATATCAAATGTCATCAACCAAAATCAAAGATTCTAACATTGGAGCAACGAACGTTCGATAATATCAAGATGAAACCAAGCAAAAAATCTATTTTCAAAGATGCGTTGAAGTGTAGTTTAATAAATCGTAAGACTCACCGAATCGTATATTATTAATAGAAGTGCTAAGGGAATAGCAACTAAACAAGTAACCAACGAGAAAATCTTTATCGCAGATACAATATATATATATAGAGGAAGTCTCGAAATAAAGACGAAACGTTGATGAACACATAATACGGTTTGTTCCTTTTTATTTTCTCTATTTTGTCGGAATACTATTTCCATTATTTTCATCATATGTATATATATATATATATATATATATATATAAAGAGAAGTTCCAAAAGGAATGCCTCCAAATTTTTTTTCCTCTCAAATGGATCAGAGGGGATTGCAAATTGGATTGTAATAATCACTGAATTTATGCATTCATAAACTGAAACTTTCATCTCTCTGTTGCAGATATTGACGATCTAAGACTCTAAGAAAACAACCCCTGTCATGGATGTATGTGTGTCAGAAGCAGAGATGGCAAAATTGCATTGATAATGGTAGTGACTATGTAGAAAAATAAATTCTGGGGCATAAAAGGTCGCTCATTTTCATGGTACTACTTTCCTCTTCATAGTTCTTCATATTTTTTTGTTAAAAAAAAAAAGGAGGTTTTAATTTTGGAACTACTCTCGTCGTTAACGGGTCAGTTGCGGAGGAGAAAAAATTAATATTACTTTTTTTACAAACTCAACGTCTGAGAAGTAAAAGAGAACTTGAATTTAACGCTTGGATATCTATGTATCTCATATAGAATTCAAGTATTAACTCCTGTAAGAAGCCCCTTGATTTCTGATAACTTAATTTTTTTTTTTTTTTTTTTTTGTACAAGAGATTTAACACTTGTCAAGACTCGAAGGCCACTCAAAGATAAGGGTTAATGTAAAGTTAAGTTAGGGTTAAGGATCCTTCAGTCTTTGACAGACTATCGATACACACGTGAAGGTGCCTGCGCGTGAAATTTTTGTGGCAGGAGGTGCACAATCTCCAACCACACCTCTCCTGAGTTGACATTGTTAAATACTAGTGGCAAGACGACTGGAAACAAATGCCGAGATGAGCGAAGAGCCCATACAGCACCTAGAATGCCCAAATGGTCACCCATATGATACTAATCAGGCTCAACGTTGCTTAACTTTGGTGATCTGACGAAAACCAGTGTGTCAACGCGATTATGCCATACATAATGAATATAAGATGGTAGTGTAGTCATCGTTAATCTGGATTGGAACAAAAATAAAAATTGCCTCAGTCTAGAAGGACTTCAAGAACAGAACAGATTCTACACTTTACTCCTAAACAAAAGGCCGGTATTCATCTCCTGGCTGGGATGATGTGACACAAGGGTCAGAAAGTGGAATTTGAAAAAAATATGTCTGGGCAGCTTCATTAGTATTCACCAGTAGGGGCGGGGCGTCTCAGGCGATTAACAATAAACTAATCTGTTTTCATAAATTTCTTCTAGAATTTTACAGTAAACAAGGAGCAAGTCATCAATAACGACTTGGACTCTGTTGGCTTTGATGACCGAGGAAAACCCTCCGAAAGGCCAAGGAAATAAAACTCATTATTTTTCTCTCGATTGGAATGTTCCTCGTTTTCATTTTGATGCCGGTTTGTTTTGAAAAGGGCTTTTTTCTGACTTTTTACAAAATTCTGCATTGACAAAAGTCAATTTAATCTGGTTCGAAAGCTGTACCAGTATCTACGATTCATCCGCTTTATTCCTGGTATATAAGTATTTTTTTTTATTATTATTATTATTACTGGCGTCAAAGCAAATATTTATCATCTAATTTCTTTGACCAGATAAAAAAAAGAAAGTTCTTGAGGAATTTTAAATTTGGATTTCGAATGATGCATTTTCAAATAAGGTTTTGTTATAACACCTTTACGTTTATATGGCATTTTAAAGAGAGTTTTTTTTCGTGCTACCTAATTGTATAGATTACAATCGTTTTTAAAAAAATTATGTCTTCTTTTCAGAATGTTGAATACAAGATGGAGAAAAAGCAAATTCACACAATTTTCTCATTTCAATTCAAGCTAGGCTGAAAAGCTGCTGAAACAGCTCACTATGTCAATGAAGCGTTTGGCCCAGGAATCACAACAAAATGGTGGTTTAAGAAATTTTGTGGTGGCGACAAGACTTTTGAAGATGATGGGCATAGTGGCCAGCCATCAGATATTGACAACTATCAATTAAGAGCCTTAGTCAAAGTCAGTCTATGCACAATCGTTCAAGAACTTGCTTTTAAATTAGATGTAACGTATACGACGATTTCCAACCACTTGATTGGAAGGACAATAAAACTTGATAAATGGGTGCTTCACGAATTGGATGACAACCTAAAGAAACGTCGTTATGACGTGTCATCTTCCCTTCTTTTATGCAACAAGAACAACCCGCTTCTCAACTGGGTTTTCAATTGTGATAAAAAGTGGGTTCTTTATGACAACTGGCGATGCTCAGCTCAGTGGTTAGACGCCAACGAAGCTCCACGACACTTTCCGAAGCCAGAGATGCACCAAAAAAAAGGTCATGCTGACTGTTTAGTGGTCTGCGACTGCTCATCCATTAAAGATTTTTGAATGCAGGCGAAATCATTACAGCGGTGAAGTACTGTCAACAAATGGATGAAATGGATCAGAAACTTCGACAACAACACCCAGCATTAGTCCTCCACAAAATGCCTGACTGCACGTTGCTAAACCGTACCTACAGAAGTTGAACCGATAACTCTGCCTCATCTGCCATACGCTCCAGCTTCTCACTTACCGACTACCACTTTTTCAAGCATTTCGACAACTTTCTGCATGAAAAATGCTTAAAAATCTTAAGCTATATCAAAAACGCCATCAGTAACTTCATCATCACCAGAACACAACATTTTTACGTTACTGGCATAAATACACTTGTTTTGTGTTGACAAAAGTGTATTGATTCTGGTGGTGCTTATTTCGATCAATAAATTTTTGTTTGAGCCGAGATATGTTCATCTGAGTGTTAAAGTTAGTAACCGCAAGAACTTTCTTGTCAACCTGGTAGTAAAGATATGAACACATAAGAAAAAAAGATGGAGAAATTAGGAACTCAACTGCCTTTCATTTCGATCCAATCTTTCATGATAAATGAAGTGTTCAGTTCCGATTCGTTGCCTTTTGCCAAGAATCAATTTAGAGTTACGATTATCTTCACATGATGAAGTCAAGCATGAATGTCTAATGAAATAATGTTTCAGGCTTTTGGGAATTCATCAATAACGCTCGGAGTTGCATCTGTCTATAATTAATTCTGTGAGGAGTTGTAAATATGTTTTGACAAGAATTTAACCTTGGCCTTAACTTTCCATTTAATTTCCCCCACTCTTTATCTGTGCCTAAACCTAAACGTGGATTCCATGAACAAAGTTTCTTTCTTAGAACTTTACGCCTGCGGAACTGGTTTCCGTTTGCCTGCTTTCCAGCTGACAACAATATAGTTGTCTTCAAGTCTAATGTAAACAAGTTCTTGATGAGCCGTTCCACTTAACAAATTTACCGAATTTCCATTACTAACAATTACTATATTGCCCCATTGACTACTGTACTCATCTTAACCCTTATCCTCGAGTGGCCTCTGGGCCTTGATAAGTGGTGATGCCTATGTAAAAAAAAAACTAACCTAGAAGGTTGAGAAGATCTGTTAAACTACTGATGCTGTTTGTTTGTTTGTTAAACATCATTCATAGTGATGATGATTTTTGTCGGCAATCGTTTCCCCGATATTTTTCTATTAAAACTTCTTTTCTAGAAGGATATCAGGTACTTATGGGAGAGACCAACGTTCATAAGTGAAAGTGTTTCTGTGGAACGAACTGGGTTCGAACTTGGCACACTCAGGTTGACAACCCATATTGTTAACCACTGATGATAATGATGATGTTGCTGTTGAGTATCATTTATTCATTTTGTATAAATTAGATCATTAGTGTTGGCATGTTTTCTTTACTCGTGTGTGTCGACATGGATTTATATTTTATTTATGTACAACTAAATACACATTGATCTTTATTATAGGATTCTAGAATTATATGTCCTTTTTTTCTGAATTATAGCTTCCGATAATGTATTCAATGTTAACTGAAATAAAAATTTATTAGGCTGCTGTTGTTTTTATTGTTGGCATTAGTTTCTCCGATATCTTTCCTGTTAGAATTCTTTTTATACTACTACTACTAATAATAATAATAATAATGATAATAATAATAATAATAATAATAATAATAATAATAATAATAATAAATCGTAAGGGGTATTAGGAACAATTCTGAAATTTTTTTAAAAAAGAATAGGAGAAATTGGAATCAGAGGGAAGTCTGTAAAAATAAAACGCTGAACTCTTAAGGGAAATCCTAGAATGCGGAAACCAACCCGCATAAACTGCAACTCCAGTTTCTTATATCTATTTTAATTCAATAAATGTGTAACAAAAACTTTCTCAACAAAAAAAACAAAAAACAAACACGAATTCCACAATTCAAAAATTTTAGCTTTGTTATAAAAAAAATGTTAAAATCTCTAATTCTTTTATTTTATATTATAATTTTCTTAAATCTATTTTTAAAAACAAAAAAAAAGGCACGCATTTATTGATGTGAAATTTTCGATTCGGTCTTGAAATTGTACTTGTCTAGCCTTGCTATGAACTCTTTAAATGTCCCAACTGAAAACCAAAAAAGTTGTACCTTTACACAAGTGGTCATATAATGACAGATTCAATAAAACTCTCTCCACAGTTTTGAGCTTAAAAGCCGCCCTTTCGGTGGATGTTTTCGGATAATCATAAGAAATTGATTTCTGCAGCATGAAAAAAATCTCGACAGGTTCCTCGATAATCTATTTTGGAACGTTTCATACTGGCTGATACAGAAAAAAAAAAAAAACTGCAAGACTTCTGGCAACATTTTCTCATAAATTATTCAATTATGAGACGAACTAGTTTGCTGTAGAATATAATGAGAGAATACAAAGTGCTAATTACCTTCCTTTCTCTCTGTAA
Source organism: Euprymna scolopes (assembly GCF_053919585.1). Taxonomy (NCBI): domain Eukaryota; kingdom Metazoa; phylum Mollusca; class Cephalopoda; order Sepiida; family Sepiolidae; genus Euprymna; species Euprymna scolopes. The sequence continues at coordinate 63,779,296 of NC_136501.1, forward strand.
ATTCTTATGAATTATAGTTTTATTTCTTTTTTCCCCTATTTTGTTTTAGAGGTTACATTTAGAGTGAGAGGGTCAGGTTTTGTATCAATTGGACTATATCTTTTACGAATGTTTAGTTCTGAAGTGTTTGAATTAGTGATGGGACGATTCCAATATTTTTCCCAATTCCGATGCAATTACCGATTCTGTGCTTAATTCTCAATTCCGATACAATTACCGATTCCGATTCTTTTAAATCTCTAAATATTTAACTATAGAGTTGTTATTTCCCACGATTTTCGTAAAAACTTGTTAAATATGCAGATATTTTCCTAAACGTCAAAATACACTTGTGGAGGATGATCTATCGATTTTAGCTTTACTGGTATTTTAAAATCAATAAATATTTATTATTTTATCATTATTACCAGCAATTGAAGATTTTGCTTTATATAAAATCAAATAAAAAAAAGACAATTAAAAGAATTGTTCTGGCATCAGAAAATAGACATCAATTTTTCCGATTGCCCCCAAATCTTCCTATTGTTCTAATTCCCAATTCTGATTCCAATTAATCGTCCCAACACTAGTTGGAATTAATACTATACTGAAAGATGACAGTTATGACAGTGTTCAATATAAGAAAAAAAAAGTTGTATTTTCGAAGTTAAACCAATATCGCGACACATTTGACAAATCGATATTTAATTCTGATTAGCCAGTCAGTTACGTAATTTTTCAGTTTATTAAATTGATGTTTTGTTATATTATTATATCTGATAAAACAATGACTTTCTACTTTTGTAAATCATTATAAATTATATTAAAAGCTAGCAGGACTTGTAGAAATTCCATGGAATGAGAAATATATTTAATCAACAAATATGTTTTCATAATGTTGATGTTTTTCTGGATAATGCAAAAAATTAGTTTTGGGACAGAAAATCCAACAGCATGCAGAAAATATGAGTATATCAATATGTCTATGAAAATAGTGTCCATTTTATTTTAAATATAGAACTGGCTCAAATGAGATGAATTAATAAATATTCATAAATACTTAGAAAGTAACATTGTGCTACGTAGTTCAATACAGAGTGGAAAAATAAAAGTGGCATCCTAAAAAAAAAACAACACTACAGCTTCATTTTGAAACTTTTATTGAAAAAATCAATTCAGGTAATGTGATTATGTAGTAGAGCTGACATCTATTCAATGTAGCCGTCTTCAACCTCAATCACCCTCTATATAGGTTCGAAACTGGGAGCATGCTTTTTCTACAAGTGCCAGTGGGAGCTTGGCGAATACTTGACAAGTAGTGGTGATCAGGCTGACTTTGGTATTGAAGGAGGTCATGTTGGTGATGTTCTTGACGTATGACCAAACAAAGTAGTTCAGTGGGTTAGGTCGGAGGAGGAGGAAGGTCAGTGAGAGAAGGGTACAAAGTTGTAGCATTTCTTCTGAAGCCAAGCCTGGGTCTCTTTGGACTTGTGGGCCAGCGCTGAGTCCTGCTGCCACACCCAATGTTTGCCAGCGATCACCTGATTGCACCAGGGGATCACCACACACTTCAGTACTTCAAGCTCTTGGGATTTGTGCACAACTAGCCAACTCGTAGATGGTCTGCAACAATAAAAAGAAAACCAGATTTCATCGAACGGAAATGGAATCATATCATCTTTTCTAGGGCGACAATTTTATTGTTCCACTCTGTACAAATAATATAATTACATTGTAAGAGGCAGTCTTGAATTTACTCCTTCAGTTCAGCACCTCTTAGCAGATAATGTTTTGTTTTTGCCCTGTTTCTTTCGAATGTTCCCTTTTACGTCAGGTTTCGTTGGCTTCTTTCTTCATTTAAAAACCGTTTCACATCGAAATTAATGCAAGTTCCTTTATAACACCATTACGACAATGATCATATATTATTATAATGATATTCGAAAACAAGGTTACATCAAAAGTATGTCACTCTCATATTTTTGTCCAGATTGGCCTTTTTAAAGCCAAATTTCGTGAATTTGGGATTTTTTGAAGTGGTTTGACTTTCAAAAATTATATTTGATCTTTTTCAAAGCGTAACGTACAGACTAACTAAGGAAAGAAGAAGCAAAACATTATATAGAAAATAATTGATAACAAAATAAATGTATTTCCTACAATGAGTTTCTCTTTGTTTGATGATAGAAATTCTACCATTTTGTCGTTCTAACTTAGCACCTCGGCACTACTTGTGTTTCGAAATAACCAAGTATTTTAAAATAAGTTACAATACCATAACTTATTTAGGTAGGTAGAAGAGTAACTTATGTAGCCTTTGATAATATTTATCTTAATAATTATACAACTCTGTGGACCGGCATAATCACGTTGACACACCGGTTCCTGCTGGATCACCAAAGTTAAGCAACATTGAACCTGGTCAGTACTAAATGGGTGACCATTTGAGACGTCCAGGTGCTGTATGTGCTCTCCGCTTATCTCAGTATTGTTTCCAGTCGTCCTGGACTTCTCCTTGCCACTGGATTCAAAGTGCCGATCCAAGAGTCTGAACTCCAATCTCTGGTCCCCCCCCCTCGCCAATCTTTCACGAAAAACACCCGTCTAGCTGAATCCACTGTGAAAAATTTCCCCCACTCTTTATCTGTACCTAAATCAAAACGTGGATTCCATGAACAAAGCTTCTTTCTTAGAACTGCACGCCTGTGTAACTCTGTTCCGTCTGCCTGCTTCCCACCTGACTACAACTTGGATGTTTTCAAGTCCAACGTTAACAAATTCCTAATGAACCGCCCCCTTAAGTAAACACTTCATCAAATCTCCACACTAACGTAATGTACTTGCAATAACCCTTATCCCTGAGTGGCTTCTGGGCCTTGATAAGTGGTGACCACTGTGTAAAAAAAAAAAAAAGTGGTGTGGTTGGAGATTGCGCAACACTTACCTCACCATTACACGTGCAGCTACCACGATGGGTGTATCCCTTGTCTTTCGAAACTGAATGTAGGCATCTGTGGACCGCCCGGGCGTCCTTGCTTGCTTAAATCTTGTATTATGATAAAATCGTATCCCCGTCTATTTTTTTGTTGTTCATAATCTAATTAATATGTACGAAATGTGCATTGTTTCACAAATAAATTTTCATACTGAAAACAGACTTTTATTCTATATATTTATTCAAAAGAAATTTATATGCAATGAGTAACCTCATTTGCATATTACATTTAAAAAATCTATTTCTTTTTATATTATGCCGTATATGCATCTTATATAGTATATGACTAATCCCTCCGCCCGGCAATATGTTTCGACCGAGCAACACCGGGTATATACAGCTAGTTTGTTATATATTTGTCGTCACTACTAATAATACATACCTACTTTTTAAGGGTAATTGATTTACTTTTTTATTTTGTAAAAAATATATTTCAATGAAATAACAATAATAATAATAATAAAACATTTACATGAAGGACAACTGTGTTAATATGTACGAAATGTGCATTGTTTCAGAAATAAATTGTGTGTGTACGCGCGCATAAAAGCCAACGGCATTCGCCCTAAGTGAGTTGAACCGGCTTCCTCCTCGGAAGGAAGTGTCAAGATAATATTAAATTCACAAGCGATTCCCAGTTGCATGTATATCCCGGTCAGGGGACATAACGACGTTAGGTTTTCGCAGTTCTTGCAGAGAGGTGTCGACGTCCTCCTACATACAGCGTCTGTTATTCTCAAATGGTCACCTATCTGGTACTGACCAGGCTCAACGTTGCTTAACTTCGGTGATCTATGGAGAACCGGTGTGTCAACGCGATTATGTCGTAGGTTAAGAGTTACTGGGCGCAGGTTTGTAAGTAACTTATTTTCCTCTTTCTCCTTCCGTTGTTGATTTCACAGAAAGAGAAAGAGAGGTTAGTGAGAGAGAGGGGGGGTTAGATAGATAGATAGATAGATAGATAGATAGATAGATAGATAGAGAAAGAGAGAGAGAGAGAGAGAGAGAGAAGTAAAATGTTGCATTTCTTTTGTTTAAATATGTTGAATCGTTTGATCTTACAAAAATTACAAACACATAATAGAAACGTAAACATTAAGGAACACTTTAGTTCTCATTCGACGCTCATTCTGCAAACTCACTGCTAAAATATTTCTCTGTTTTATGCCTCCCTCATCAAACCCCTGTTGAACTATGATCTCTTGCATATCTAGTACGTGATATCCAGCATGTATAGAGAGTTCAAAGACTGTCTACTCGAATTATGAGATCTGCTCTATGAAAGCCGACTAAAAAAAACTGAAGTTTTTCTCACTTGAGCATCAATGATTATATGGTGATCTCATTTTCGCCTGCAACCTCCTCCAATAGCCATTACGATATCCCTCAGGACCTATTATTCACTTCTGCACCAGACAGAGGTTATGCGGACACCACAAGTAACTATTTTGTTGTTGATTTTCGATTGAACCGGAGCAGGGACACTTTCTCAATCAGTATTCCTTGACCTTGCAATAGAATTCCAAGAGAAGTAATGAATGTGCCAACAACGCAAGAATTCAAGATGAATTTCAACAAGTACTGAACTACTATGTTCTCTTCTGCGTAAATTTCCACCACCATTTCCCTACATGGCATTTGTATCACGATTGTTTTATTTATTATTATTATTATTATTATTATTATTATTATTATTTTATTTTTATTTTTTTTGCGAAATTAATTGAATGTAATTATAGAACAGCAACAAAAGATGAATTGTTCGGATTATTCTGAGGACTGTTCTCATCTTGGATGTTATTCTAACAACGTTTCGGCGGATATAACTTCCGACCTTCTCCAAGAGTATCTTGTCGAACTGGGAACTCTCTACGGAATTTTGAACAGAAACCTTTATCTAATCCACAAGAGGCAGCATGCTCTCATTCCGTCAGCCATGACCGGATAGAAGTCAAATAATTAGCAATTGTATTCTTAGTACTGCATTGAAGGATGAACCTTTTGTGTAGAAACCACATACTTCGTGATGGAATCTGATATATATCAGCAGGAAGAAAGTCTGGTCATGGCATCACCATTGTTCCCAGTACTGGCCAATATATCTATGAAATAGGTTGAGGAAATGGCGTCAGGATCAACACCACTAAAACCAATAATGTGGCAGCGATAATTGGATGACATATTCATAATCTGACCTCGCTAGGAAGTTCAAACATTACTATTTGAACTCTATCCTCTTGTCTATGTAGTTCACAATAGAAAGGAACATAACAACAAACTATCGTTCCTGATAAATCGCACTGTTCGGGAGTTTAGATCTTCTGTGTATCAAAAACCAACTTTCATTAAACAATATCTAAATTTCAACTCTCACAATCCATATAATGTAAACAAAGGATTTGACTGTTGAGTACAACATTGAGCCAAGGTTATATATACTAACTGCAATGCAGATCAAGAGATATACAGTTTAAGAGAAAGCCTCCACCGAAACAACTATCCAGAAGTCATGACATTTGTTCAAAGAAATTTGAATCAAATATCATAGGACACCACCCAAAAACTCAACACAATTTGTATATCATATATAAAGGGCTTGACAGAAAAAAAGTTCAAAGAATATGTAATCCACATGACATAAGGACAGTACTAAGAGTAACTCAACTCTCTAAAATTATCTTCCGTGAGTCAAAATCATAACTAAGAACTGTGGTTATGCGATTCTATGTAAGTGTGGAAAACAGATGTTTTACAGCAAGAAATATGAAAACCAATCTACTGGGAACTGTGCAAACTTTTGCAGTTTGAACATGTCGACATATATTTGTTTGTTTTATGGTATATCTGCGCTTTCAGGTAATTTTATGCCAGCCACAATACCGCTTTTTAAACTATTCATTAAAAACAAGTCGTCATTTTTGCAATAGCTGGAGATCCTTTATTTTCCTCTCTTTTGGCAATAGAATTAGAGTAAAAGCGAATCAAATAGATCCAACTGGCTTTTTAAGTCGGCTTAGTTTATTCCATAGTCCACATAAGTATCCATTACACGGATTATGTAAAAAAAAAAAAAAAATTTCAAGGTTTTAAAAATAGGAAATGAAATCTTTATTATTAGGAGATTACAAAGGAACCTGATGAAGAGTGTTTTTGAGTAAATAAAACAAAAAGTGATTGGTGGAAAGTAAGAATGTGGGCGGAGATAAGTAAATGGCCAGAATAAGGTAAAATGATTGATTTCTGGATGAGGGGAAGTGCGTTTGTGTGTGGGGTGGGGCGGTGGGGGGGTGATAATGACTGGAATAATCTCATGAGTATTGATGCGAATATATGAGAAATTAGAAGAAAAGAAAAAAGAAATGGATGAAGATTAAAAAAAGAAATAGTACACGAGGATCCTTCCAAAAGTAAGGCCTCCTATTTTTTAACTTAAAAACTAAAACGTTGAAGAGCTACGAAAACCGTAGTGGTACCATTAAAACGAGCAACCTTTTATGCACCAGAATTTATTCTTCTACATAGTCACCACCATTCTCAATGCACTTTTGCCAGCCTCTTTTAATGCCTTGATCGTAAAACGATGCAGTGCACTTTGTCACTCACAACTCGGCCGCCACTCTGAAATCAATGAACCTATCTCCTACCTGTGCTGACATTAGCTGAATCAGCTTCGTAAATGTTCAATAGGCACCGGTGAATGTTGATCGGTTCATGTTTTTTTTTCTGCATGGAAGAATTCAATGATGCATCTCTGCTTCTGACGCACGTCTGTGACAGGGATCGCTTTCTTAGAGTCTTAAACTGTCAATATCTGCAACAAAAAGATGAAACTTTCAGCCTGCAAATACATACGTTCAGTCATAATAACAATGCAATTTGTAATCTCCTCTGATCCATTCGGGCGGAATAAAAAATAGAAGGTATTACTTTTGAAACGTCCCTCATATAAGTAAATTTAGAAAGATATAACAAAACTAGAAAAGAATAAATCATTTTGTTAAACAATGTGTGGAAAGAAATGATAATAATGATTTATTTTTACAAGGGAGTCACCGCTTATCAAGGCCTGAAGGCCACTCAAGGATAAGACTTAATGAGTATCAGGTGAACGGTGAGACAACACATATTATAATCGGTAATGGTTGAAATTGGGTAGAATTTTATTATTTAAGAGGATGCCTGAATAAACTTGTTTACATTGGACTTGAAAACGACCATGTTGTTATCAGTTGGAAAGCAGCCCCACTGTATAGAGTTCCACAAGCGGGCAGTTCTCAGAAAGAATGTAGAATTTGTATTTGGTTTTAGGTACAGAGAGTAAAGGAAATTGTTGGCAGTGGTTGTGGCTAAACGAGTGTTTGTTGTGAATGTTTTGCGGGGCGGGGGACATAGCTTAACGCTCTGTCATCAAAAGAATGATAGAGCAGCGACAGACTTGCAATGTTACTTCTGTAAGAAAGAGGTTGCAAGGAGGAGAAAAGGACATCACCTACTAGATTTTGAAGCTGTGGTCATCGGGCCAAGATGACAGTGTAGTATCTGTTCTGATGCTATACTTCACCTTTTCTGTCCTCGGCCAGTGGAGGGGAAATCCTTCATGACTGAGACAATTTTTATTTTTGTTCCTATCCCAATTGTCCCTTTTTGAGGAGCTGGATTTTTCCCACATTAAAAACCGACCTTGTATCTAACTCTGCCCTCGTGGGGAGGCAAGTAAATAGAAACAGCCAGCCACAGAAAGGGAAGAAACACACACACACACAGTGGCACCAAACTCAGCTGATATCACACCATATTGTCATGAAAGATCAGAGAGGATGGAAAGACCAAGCTGGAAGAGTACCAATCTGATCTCTACTAGAAGAGATGTGAGAGCACTGAAACCTTGGGAAGGCTTATTAGCACTTAACTTTCGAAGAAGACTAACGGTTGTTGCTAATGAGAAATTGATGGTAAACAGCTGTTGCGATAATAACAATTAATTTGCAAATGTTATCAAAAGATTTGACGAGTACATTAAATCTTAAGACTTATTATCACTCAGACTTCAGGGTAATGCAACTGATTATTGTCAGCGTGCAATCACTGATAATGACTTGTGTGAAAACTAATAATAATAATAATAATAATAATAATAATAATAATAATAAAAGTCCAAGGAGGGAAAGCAAACCTCCAACGCATGAGTGCGGAGACTAGTGGAAATTTGGAGAGGTTTATTGCCACCTAAATTTCAGAAAAGACCAATCGTTATTATCAGCAACAAATCAATGGTAAGCGGCTATTGCGATAATGCAAGGTCATTTCTAATAATTCTCAAAAGAGGTGGAGAATACTGGAAATCTAGGGAAACTTGTTGTCACCCAGACTCTAAAGAATACCATCGATTATTACCAGTGAGTAACCACTGATAATGAATTGTGTCAAAAGTCCCAGTGTGTATAATAATAATAATAATAATAATAATAATAATAATAATAATAATGGGCAGTATCGCTGGTAAGGTACTCTGGACTGTTCATATGATGGACTAAAGAAGAACTGAGACAGCTCGATTAGAAGACCAAGAAACTCATGGCCATGCACAATGCACTACACCCAATGGACGATGTTGACCGACTCTACGTGAAAAGGAAAGATGGCGGGAGAGGACTGGTTAGTATAGCAGACTGTGTGAATGACACAAAAAAGAATTGAAAAAATACATAATGCAGAACACCAAAAGGATAATTATGGCAACAAGAGACACTGAAAAAATCAACAAAACAGAAACAAAGGATAAGACAAGAAAAGAAGAATGGGAAGAGAAACAACTACACAGAAGATTCATATGAATCACAAAAGATGAGAATAACGAAAACACTTGGACATGGATGCGAAAAGGACATGTAAACCGAGAAACTGAATCCCTAATAAATGTAGCACATGATAACTCGATAAGAACCAACCACATCAGAGCAAAGATCGACAAAACACAAGAAAACAGCAAATGCAGACCCTGTGGACAAAGAGAAGAAATGATAAACCCTATAGTAAGCAAATGCAGCAAACTGGTTCAAAAGGAATGCAAGAACAGACACGACCAAGTGGTGAGGGCAGGACACTGGGAATTATGCAAACAACTACATTTTGAACACACAGACAAATGGTACAAAAAATGAGAATCACAAAATCCTATGGGACATGGACATACAAACAAATAAACCAATCCAAGCAAGAAGACCAGATGTCATAATAATTAACAAGAAAGAAAAGTCCTGTCAAATCGTAGATTTTGCTGTTCCAGCTGATCACAGGGTGAATATCAAAGAAAAGGAAAAACTGAGCAAATACACAGAGCTAGCCAGAGAGCTGAAAAGGAATATGGATGATGAAGAAAATCAGGATAATACCTATAATAGTAGGAACACAAGGAACAATTCCGAACAATTTGAAAAAAGAATGGGAGAAATTGGAATCAGAGGAATGGCTGCAAAGATACAATGAATAACAATAATGAAAACAGCTGAAATATTAAGAAAAACCCTTGAATGCGGAGACTGATACACATGAACCACATGTGCATGCCAGACAAACTGTTGCAGAGACAAAACATGAAGAAGCGTTACATGGAACCAAGAACATTAAAGCTGCATATTTATAAGTTCTATATTCCCTCCCCCATGCCCTCCCATTGCCCCATCACCACCCCACCCCCAAAAGAGTGATATCAAATAGCCAAGAAGAGTCAAGGAGAATTGAAAGACTGAAGAGAGCACTGATCAGACCTCCACTGGAAAAACGCAAAAAGAACTGGGACCTTGGGGAGGCTTATTGCCACTCAAATTCCATTGGAGACCAATGGCCTCTGCCAGCAAAGCAAGTAACCAATGGTAAGCGGCTGTTACGATAATATAAATTCATTTGTAAATGTTATTGAAAGAGGTGGAGAGTACTGGGAATCTGGGGAGACTTGTTGTCACTCAACTTCCAGGGAGCACCACAGGTTGTTTTCAAGGAGAGATCTTTGATGACTTGTGGGAAAGCTCCTTGTGAACCAATTCGTAATAATAATAAATTAGGAGAAAGAGAAGACGTGAACAAGAAGAAAATAAAGGTCAAGGGTACAAAATGAAAGCGAAAAGATGTTCGGTTTGATGTTTTACGGCATATCAACTGCTTTTTAGGTAAGGGGGTTCAATTAACACTAAATTCTGTCATTCTATGATTCAAGTTATTAATGTCTTTGAATATTTGTAGATTCATTTGTTTTGTAGAAATATATATTATAAAAAATATTGTCTGCAAAGTGATTCGCACTTAAGCGTGAAAGACCAATGAAAATGTTATGCTAACCTTAAGCATAAAGAACTGGCGAAAATGTTATTCCTACATTATAAGCATGATAGCCGAGCAAAAATGTCATTCAAAGCTAAAGCATGCCAGTCTGACGAAAATGCTATTTAAAACCTATCCCAAAAAATGGACGAAAATGTTATTTCAAACTGAAACGTGACAGATCAACAAAAATACAATTCAAAGCTTAAACATGACAGACTAACAGAAATTCTATTTGAAACTGAACCGTGAAACGCTGCCTAAAATGTTATTTCAAACTGAAACGTCACAGACAAATAAAAATTCAATCTCAAAGTGAAACGGTACAAACTAATGAAAATGCAATTTCAAACTGGAGCGTTACAGACTAATTAAAATGCTATTTCAAATTGAAACGTTACAGACTAATAAAAAAAGCTATTTCAAAGTGAAACGTTACAGACTAATGAAAATGCTATTTCAACCTGGAGCATGACAGAGCAACGAAAGTGGTACTTCAACCTTAACCAAAAAAGATCGACAAAAATGGCATTTCAAACTTAACCGACAAAGCCTCATATAGAGATGCTTGTATTGGAAAGTCGAATCTACAGAAGAAGAAGAAGAACCAAGTCTTAAAAATGAGGTGTGAATAAAAGTAAAAATAAAAACTGTAGGTAAAAATGATGGGAGAAAAAAGAAAAACTGATGAGTCGAAAATAGAGTTAAAAACAAGGTTGCATTTTATAGCAATTGAATCGGTAGAGAATTGGACAGTTATATAAAAGGATTAATAATTGACTAAGTCTGACCTTGAACAAAGGGATTTAATCTTTTCTAATATAGATTCATGTGCATGCCTTTAAGCTGTACCAAGGTAGTTATTTTTAACTAGCAGTCACACCTGGCGTTGCCTGGGATTAATTATGAAAAATATTGAGCAGCTTTATACCCGACTAATCTCGTTCGAATGTTGAATGTTTTGGACAAAGTAAACTATTTCAAAGGTACTACCTCCTCCTTTGGAAAGGAGAGGGGTGTAGTATAATATTGTAACAAAGCCCGTATAGGAACCTGTGAGAGAATCAGCAGCAGACGAGGGATAGCTGGCTTGTGAAGGTATTAGCAGCAGCAACCATTAAAGCACATATTAGCAAGTGTGTGCGAGCTTGCGTCACAAGAAAAGGAGAGAAAAATATGCCATGTGGTGGAGAAAAAAGAAAGTTGCAAACCGGGGAATATGGATGTGTAAATACAACGGCGAGAAAATGTTGGCTAGTGCCAGCATGAGGTGGCAGCAACAGAGACTTTTAAAAAGCACATCCGTGTGCGAAAAGACTTTGGAAATATAATTAAATATGTTGTTTTGGAAGAACCATGAATAAATGCATTTCATTTGCACTTAAAAACATGCCGAGTCGGATTTTCATGTTTTACCCTTGTTTGTTTGTTTGTTTCTTTCTTTCTTTCTTCGACGTTACAGTATCCATCCTCTGATTATTACCTACTCCTTGTTTTTGGTGAGGATGAAGTGTAGTATCTATTGTGTTTCATGAGACAATCCTCCCAGGTATTACCTCCTTCTTTATTTATTCATATATTTTTATTTGGAGGTGAGGATTGGAGTATGGTATATTGTTTGTTGTTATGAGACAGGTATTGCCTTCTTTATTTTTTTTTATCTTTGTAAGAGAATCTACCCAAACACTGAGAATCCAGAATAAATCAGAAAACAATGAGAATGTTTCGTCCTGGTTATTGAATTTGCTTTGTTGTAAGCTGACTCCATCAAACAAGAGGTGAATCAGTCGTCGAAAAGGACATAGTGAATTACATAACATAGGCTAGAAGTCAGTTGAGAGCAGTTTGTTTTGTTTTGACGTCAGAGAGAGAGAGACCAAATTCCAACAATGTGCCACCAGCTAATACAAACATCCGCAATAAATCTGATTTATATTTTTATAAATTAGTGTTGTCATTCTTCTGAGTACAGTAAAAGATAACATACTCCATTTGATTGTGCCTCACAAATCTATATTAAGAGCAATAAGTGAGGCTTAGGATTTATAGCTGATACGACTAGTCCTCTTGCCGAGAAAGAAAAAAAAGAGACAGACAGACAGAAAAACCAAAATCTGGGTTTCTTTCTCCTTTTGGTCAGACAATGAACGATATGTGCAGAATATAGTAGTGGCTTCCTGTTTCAAACATAGTATGTTGAAATTAAGAAAAAAAATTTATAAAATTACGAAGATTTGAACAGAAGCAGAAGCACACGTGGTATTGGTCAAATGTCATTTACCTGATCTTAGTTTTAAAAATTGAGGCATGATTACCGCCAATATCGAAGAGTCATGAATTGGGGTGCCTACCCGTATATGACACAGCTTGGAGAAGAACAAAGAAATTTTTTAATTGAACTGAAATCTAAGATTGTTTTTATTCCTTTTCCTGTCTACTGTGATCTACTATTTTTTTTTAACAATGGAAGTAAAAAGCACCGAAGAACAAGAGATAAAATACACAACAAAGCAAATAGTGTTTAAATAATTTTGTAGTTGAAAAAGCTTTAATTATAAATAATAGAAACAGAAGATATTCTTCAGTCTTCACAAGCTATTCTAGAAAGCTGTGTATTAACAAAGGTTTTATTGATCATCAATGTCAAAAAGATGATGACAACAGTTTAATGGCTTGTATCACTTTGCTAGTGAGGCAAACACTTTGAAGATTGCGGGCAACGGTTGGATCGATCAGAATATTATTACTTAGAAAGAATTAGGTTACACTGGATTTGAAAACGGTCATCCTATAGTAAGGTGGGAGAAGGCCCGTGATGTGAGCAGAAAATTATTAGAAAAGAACGCTGCTTATAGAAGCACCGTATAGAACTTGGTATGCAGAGGAAGAAAGGAATTTTACACATACTTCGGCTGCAGGAGTTTTGCTGTGAATGTTTTGCGGAGGTGAAGAGATTGGTACTTCATGGAACATCTACCATGATTATAATGGTAGTGTAGCGAAAAACTTGAATTTCTCACTAGATTTCGATCTCGATTTTGTAATTTGTTAATGTTCCATCGTCATCACCATCAGCAGCAGCAGCAATATTATCAGCATCTCGTGTGAGTCTGAAGATTGTATTGTTGGCATTATTTTTTTTTCTAGTCAGAATTTGTCTCATTTTAATATTTTAATTTATCACATTGTTATTCTATTACTAGAACATACAATGGCTGATGTTATTGTTTTTTTGTTTGTTTGTTTGTTTGTTTGTTTGTTTTCGATTCAATATAAGGTGGCAATGTGTTGATGAATGGGGGACGAGAAATGCAGTTAAAATGTTTATGAATGAACATTTTGGAAAGTAAGGTGGAAAGGAATGTTAGACAACACTGAGAATCCAGAATAAATCAGAAAACAATGAGAATGATTCGTCCTGGTTATTGAACTTGTTTTGTAACAAGCTGACGCTATCAAACAAGAGGCGAAGTAGTCAAAAAGGTCATGGTTCATTACATAACATAGTCTAGAACTGAGTTGAGAGTAGTTTGTTTTGTTTTAGCAATAGAGAGAGAGATCAAATACTAGCAGTGAGCTGCCACCCAACACAAACCTTCCACAATAAAGCTGAGTTATGTTTTTTTATAAATCAATGCATTGACATTCTTCTGAGAATAGAATAATATAAAATCATTCTCTCAAGTATTACCTGAATTCTTTGTGGGTCGAGTAGTGTAGCATATGTCTACAAGTTAGAAAAGCATTTCATCCAAGGCATGAAAATTGTTAAACAAAATGTTTTTACTATAGGCTTTAAAAATAATAATACAAAGAGGGGGTTGCAAAAATGAGTTGTGGTGTGAGGAGAAATACAAACTGAAATAAAGAGAAGGAGAGTTTTAAAATATAATCTTAAAAAGACAAGATGCAAGTTAGAAAAGCATTTCATCCAAGGTATGAAAATTGTTAAACAAAATGTTTTTACTATAGGCTTTAAAAATAAATGTACAAGATTTAATTTGAAATTTATTTTTCTTCAAAGTGCACTTTTATAAATTTTACAAAGTAAAGTATAAAAATTTAATTTAAATTGAATCAAAAAATTACCTTGGATTTATTTTATGTAATGTACATTTTTTTGCACTTAAAAAAAATCATTGAAAATTTTATATCTATATCATTAATTGCTAGATGAAAGATAATGTTTTTAAATTGCAGCAAAATGTACATTACATAAAATAAATCCAAGGTAATTTTTTGATTTAATTTAAATTAAATTTTTATACCTTACTTTGTAAAATTTATATCTTATCTTTTTAAGCTTATATTTTAAAACCCTCCTTCTCTCTATTTCAGTTTGTATTTCTCCTCACACCACAACTCATTTTTGCAAGCCCCTCTTTGTATTATTACAGGTCTGAATATTCTCTCTGTTTCTGTTTGTATTTCTCCTCACACCAAAACTCATTTTTTTGCAACTCCCTCTTTGTAATACAGGTCTGAATAATGAGAAAATCTGAATTTTTTTTAACAAAAACTTTAAAATAAATTTTTTTAGATTAAATTTTTTTAAACTTCTTTCATAATAGAAAATCTTTAAAATTTAATAAGGAACATATTTCATATAGGTTTCATTAACAAATATTCAGTACATAACGAGAAAAATAGAGATGAAAATTTCAAAAGGACCGTATAACTGGTTACGGTCAATAGTAGTCCTCGCCAGTGAAAGTCTTTGTTATTGTTATTCTATTATTATTATTTAAAACATTTTGTGTCCTGCTCTTTCGCGTGAGGACTAATTTGTCATATAATCTAGCAAAGATAGGTTTCCTTTAGTCGTATTTCTTTGCTAGTAACTATATATATATGTATATATATATATATATATATATATATATATATATATATATATATATATATATATATATATATATAAGTGTGGAGATGATTAATCCGAATCGGAGTCGGGATTGGAAAAATCAGAGCTATTTGGGGTATCGGAATCGGGGGAAAAACGATTCCTTTAATTACCTATTTTATTTGATTTTGTTTTTATAAAAACATCTTTCACTGCTTGTAGCAATAATAAAATAATAAATATTGATTGATTTAAAATTTCAGTGAGACTAAAATCTCTAGATCACCCCGTCACAAGTGTATTTTTACGTTTGAGAAAATACATGCTTATTTAAGATGTATTTTCCAGTAATCAGGACAAAATAACAATTTTATAGTAAACTATTTAGAGATTTATAAAGAATCGGAATCGAAAGCGTAATCTGTATCGGAATTGGGAATTTATTACAGAATCGGTAATTATATCGAAATCGGCAATTTATTACGGAATCGGTAATTGTATCGAAATCGGGAATTTATTACGGAATCGGTCTATAACTAATATATATATATATATATATATATATATATATATATATATATATATATATATATCGCAATCATGAAGGGAAGACTTAAATTCATGATTAAAAACGTTTAAAATAAAGTCCACGAGGTGAAGAGAAGAGAAGGAAAAAATGGGTCAGCTGACCGGTTTCGTCCTCGCTTTCTCAAATCTGTAACGAGG
Source organism: Euprymna scolopes (assembly GCF_053919585.1). Lineage (NCBI taxonomy): Eukaryota > Metazoa > Mollusca > Cephalopoda > Sepiida > Sepiolidae > Euprymna > Euprymna scolopes. Next base: position 63,795,156 of record NC_136501.1, read on the forward strand.
GATTTTTTGTAGAAAAAAAAAGCCGAGTGGGAATCGAAAATATGCATAAATAAAATCACGTTGCGTTACGTTATGTATCCGGAAAAATGGGGAAAGCGATTAAAATAAAGCAACGTTATATTACTCGAAAATGCTAGAGACTAGTCAGGCTTAAACCCAAGAGGCATTCCTTCTGTTTACAGAGAGAAGGCCTTTTCAACCGAACGTGAACAGTCTCCAAGATGTTTAAATGGAATAATGAGTGAGCACGACTCAGGATTTCAAAAAGAGTTCGCTGCGCATGTCTGTTTTTTATAAAATGGTCAGTAATTGAAGACCCTATGTGTTGGCAAGTACGTCTGTTGTTTGGTATGTATTTCTGATTTTGGTAGGTACGTGTTGTTGGACTCTTTCATCCAGCGAACTTTTGTACAAACTCTTTTTCAATCCGGAGTCGTGCTCACTCATTAGTTCATTTAAAGCTCTTAGAGACTGTTTACGTTCGGTTTATAGAATAATCAAAAGAACTGTGTTAGTCAATAACACACAACAATAACAACAATAATAATAATAGCAGCAACACTTACCAAGGGTCCAGCTTATGCACAAGACAGACACCAGATTGAGCTGGACTGAGGGCTTGTATTTATGTACAAGCATATCCAATCAGGTGATTCAGCCAATCACAATCCAAAGAATAGACTGGCCCATGTGTGCACAATGGAATCTCCCATTGTGCCATAAATAGTTCTCCTCTTTCATGAGAAGTAACTTTAGTCTTTGTCAAGTTATCCACAACTTGAACGCTGGCCGAAAGTCCACTACACAATCCAATATGGTGCTACGAACAGGATTTGAGACAGAAGATTGGGAAGACTATTTCCTCAAAGCAGGCATTGCTGCCGATTCCGCCAAGAGCTACGCTGCAACTTTTGTGAAGGAAAAACTGAGGAAAGAAAACCTTCAAGTAATGGATCGAGCCATACTAAGAGAATTGGGAATCACAACAATGGGAGAAGCTCTGTCTATCCTTCGACAAGCCAAGGAGCCCGCTACCCAGACCACCTATGCTAAGGCACCAGCTGCCAGGCCTCCCCAACTTCATCTCGAAATGACCCCTCAACAATTCAGAAAATTTCAGATTGACTGGGAAGTATTCACCAGAATAACGGACATGCCAACTTCTCAGGCCAATACCCAGTTATACAGTTGCGCTGATGAATCCGTTCAAAACGCAATCATAAATACGTACCCTAAGTTCTTCACCACCAACCCAGACAAGCTGCTAGAGATGACAGAAGCATTGGTAACTCAAAAATCAAATCCCATTGTCCATCGGATGACATTTGCATCTATATCACAGCATGAAGATGAACCCATCCAACAATACCTTGTTCGTCTTAGGTCCACGGCCATAGACTGTAATTTCTCATGCCCCAACTGCGATCACGACCTGTCCAACATTTACATCAAGGGCCAATTTATCAAAGGGATATCGAATGATACGCTTCAGACCGATCTACTGGCAAAAGCCGGGTTGCTAAAAACTCTCAACCAAAATATTTGTCATGCTGAGGCATTTGAGTCTGCACTACGGGACCAAAGCGCAATGACTGATACCTCAGACATAGCTACAGTCCGGATGTCAATGTATCGCAAAAAAAAAAAAACAGTGCTGTACGGACTAGCAGAGGCAATATTCGCACTAGCTCTACTGCTACTCACAACGATAACATTGCTGATAAAGAACCCCGTCAAACCTGCATAGGTTGCGGTAGTCACCAACACGTTACTCCAAGGACAAGTGCCCGCCATTTAACATGTCCGGCATGGAATCAAGTGTGCAACACTTGTGGGAAACTTAACCATTTCTCAGCAGTGTGCCGGACAAAGAAATATTACCCGGCAGTGATAAAAAGTTTTGAAGACCAAGAAGCTCCCATGAATACACTCATGGCCCATATCACATTCGATCAAATGAGGGGCACCATTATGACTACAGAAGGTGATCTGTTAACTGAAATAAATGCATCAGTAATCCCATTCTCACCAAAACCAGATCCCAGACAAGCTGTCAATATCCCTACGAGTTGTAGTACAACGCTAAAGGTTTTTCCCGACAGTGGTGCCGCCATTTGTCTTGGGGGACCAAAGCATTTAATCAAAATGGGCTTCACAGAGATTAGTCTTGTCCAATCAAGAAAGATCATACGAACAGTTGGAGGTTTCACACTCATGTGTCAGGGTTGGCTACCAGTTGAGTTTGTGGTCAGAGGGAAAACAACTAAACAAGCCCTCTACATATGCAAGGGCATACAACGGCTTTATCTCAGCAGAGCAGCCTGCATCGATGTGGGAATATTGCACAAACATTTTCCAAACCCTTTAGCAGACGTACATGAAAAGGTAGACACCAAGTCTAAAAAGTGTGTAGATCAATTGCCAAATCGCCCCAAAAACCTCCCTTTTCCCGTAACAGAAGATAACATAGGCAAACTTAAGAGCTGGCTCCTAGAAAAGTTTGCCAAAACGACATTCAACAAAGATGGGATATTTCCAGCCATGTCCGGCCCAGCTGCCCACATTCGCCTCAAAGAGGGAGAAATCCCTAAAGCCAGGCATAACCCAATTCCTGTACCCTTCCACTTCAAGGAACCAGTAAGACAAGCCCTTTGGAAGGATGTAGAAAAGGGTATCATAGCTCCAGTACCCGTGGGTATGCCTACTGATTGGTGCAGTACTATGGTAATAACTGCCAAAAAGAATGGTAATCCACGGAGAACAATAGATTACCAACACCTTAACTCTCAATGCAAGCGAGAAACCCACCATACTGGGTCGCCATTCCAGTTGGCACTGCAAGTGCCACCTAGAACAAAGAAAACAGTCCTAGACGCTGTTGATGGATACCACTCGATTCTCTTAGACAAAGAATCTCAACCATTAACCACCTTCATAACTGAGTGGGGAAGATACATGTATCTTAGGATGCCTCAAGGATATGTCGCATCTGGGGATGCTTACACTCGCAGATACGATGAGATAATAAAAGATATCCCATGCAAGGTGAAGATAGTAGACGATACCCTGCTATATGACTCTAGCATTGAGGGAGCATTTTATCATACCTTCGATTTTCTGCTCCAATGTGCTAAGAATGGAATTGTGCTCAACACTGACAAATTCCAATTCTGTCAGGATGTCGTGCAATTTGGAGGCCTCCAGATAACTTCTTCAGGAGTGACCCCTTCTGAGTCCATGATACAAGCGATACAGGATTTTCCAGTCTCAAGGACAATTACTGATGCCAGATCATGGTTTGGGCTTGTCAACCAAGTAGCCTGGGCATATTCACTGGGTCCAGTTATGGTGCCTTTTCGGGACCTCGTCAAACAAAACTCCAAATTTGCTTGGAATCAAAACCTTGAAGACGCATTCAAAGATTCCAAGCGAGTTATAATTCACCTAGTCCAGAAGGGGGTAGCAACATTTGACAAAGACAGAGCAACTTGCCTTGCTCCAGATTGGAGCAAAGAAGGAATGGGCTTCCTACTCCTACAAAAACATTGCCAATGTACCATGGAAAAAGCCCCAATCTGCTGTTCCGAAGGTTGGCATCTGATATATGCTGGCAGCAGATTTTGCACGGATGCTGAGCGCAGATACGCACCAATAGAGGGTGAGGCAGCAGCAATAGCATGGGCATTGGAGAAATGCCGTATGTTCGTCATGGGTTCTCCAAACATCATAGTGGTCACAGACCATGAACCTCTTTGGTGATCGTGATCTGAGCAAGATCCAAAACCCCCGGCTCTTTAGACTAAAGGAAAAGACCCTGAGATACAGATTTACCATACAGCATTGCCCCAGGAAGTGGCACAGAGGCCCTGATGCAGTTTCCCGCCACCCAGTGGCGATGGTGCAAGCCCTCCTCGATGTATTTCCAACAAAACCCTCTCAAATGGATATACTGGAGTCGAACAACAGAAGCAACATAACAGAGTCAACAGCCTTAATAGCAACATTTGCAGACAGCAGTAATATAGCCATGATATCACCAGACCTAATTCGTTCAGCAGGTCGTGGCGATCAACAATATAACAAATTAATAGACACAATACAGCAAGGCTTCCCAAAAACACGTAATCTCACTGCGCCCGAAATCCGTGAGTATTGGGAGGTGAGGCACCACCTTAGCACTGACAATGGTCTAGTATTGTTGGATCGAAGGATCGTCATCCCCAAAACACAACGAAAAAAGGTCCTACACTGCCTGCATTCTGCACACCAAGGAGTAGTTGGCATGAAAGCACGTGCCAACAAATCGGTGTACTGGCCAGGGATGGATGCATCAATCCGCAGTATTAGGGCGAATTGCATGGTATGCTCAACCATCGCACCTAGTCAACCAAGGGAGCCTATCATTCTAACACGATCCCCAGAGTGGCCATTCCAACAAATCGTCATGGATATTTTTTATATTGGAGATCACACATACCTTGCCTGCGCAGATGGGCTAACTGGTTGGCTAATTTTATACCGCCTAGAATCAGGTCACACTACTACAACCAAATTGATGTCCATATGCCGACAACTGTTCCAAACATATGGTGCCCCAGAAGAACTCAGCACCGATGGCGGCCCACCTTTCACTTCCAGCACGTTCCAAGAATTTCTGAAAACATGGTGTGTTAGGCACAGATTATCTTCTGTTGCGTATCCCCAATCCAATGGCAGGGCAGAGCTCGCAGTAAAAACTGCAAAGAGGATTGTGAAAGGAAACACAGGCCCCCACGGTTCCTTGAACAATGATAGTGTTGCCCGGGCCATCTTGCAGTATCGGAATACCCCCAATCCAAAGCATTGGCCTATCACCGGCTCAATTATTACTTCACCATCGACTACGTGACTCCATCCCTTCACAGCCAATCCTCTACAAGCCTCATCCTGAATGGGTGTCAGCGGCACAACATCGCGAGGAAATGCTCCACCACCGCAATGCAAAAATAGTAGAAAGATACAATAAATATACCCACAACCTTCCACCGTTACAAGCTGGTGACACTGTAGCCATCCAAAATCCAGTCAATCGCAGATGGAACACAACGGGCAAAATCATCAGTTCCCTACCAGATCGACAATACCGAAAGTCCATTACACAATCCAATACGGTTGAGAAGGCCTTCTCTCTGTAAACAGAAGGAATGCTTCTTGGGTTTGAGCGTGATTAGTTTCGTGGATTGCCGAGTAATATAACTTTGCTTTATTTCAATCGCTTTTGCCTATATTTTTTTCTTTTTCTTCCCATACATAACGTAATGTGATTTTATTTGTACATATTCTCGATTCCCATTCGTTTTTTCCCCAAAAAACAAATCCCTCGATATAGCTTTGATAAAGCGAGGGCGAAACGGCTCAGCTGACTCCCCCATTATTTTCTTCTCTCCTCTTCACCCAGGTCTTCCCTTCATGATTGTGATATATAAATTTTGTACCCGTCAAAGAATCATGAAATATTATATATATATATATATATATATATATATATATATATATATATATATATATATATATATATATAGTAGAAATGGTAATTAATAAAAACTGAAGAAAGTGCTCAATACTGTTGTAGAGCAAATATGCGTTTTATTTTTATTTTATTTTTTTTTTTTTTATTACCGTATATTTCTGTTAAGTTACATTATTGTCTCAGCTACCCGGTCGTTTTTTTGGCCGTCTGTAGCTCCCTCAGACTTTTACAGAAATGTTTGTCATGATGGGATGAAAGAGTGAATGATGTCAGGGGACGGGTGCAAGAAGAGCGGAAAAAAGAGGAACGGAGATGTATGTGTACATGTGAACGTTTCTTTAAGTATATATGTGTGTACGTGCGCATATGTGTGCTCATGCGCGCAGCCACTAGCTAACCCTCTCCAAGCAATTAACAACAAATAAAAACCAAATAAACCGAATCATAGCCCCCTCCCGGCCTCCGAACCTAAGCGAACACCCAACAGGTCAAGACATACTTATCAAGAAATCATCTCACCAACGAGACGCCAAAAACTTAAACATTAAGACTCGAATTTTAAAGTAACCCCCCTCCTCCTACCCCCACATATCCCCCTCCCCCTCCAAGTATCCCTATGCCCTCAGCCACACCAGAAATCAACTTTCCAGGCCCTCCCCCACAACCTCCTAAGGTCCTTAAACTCCAAAACTAAAACATTACCGACATACCAAGCACCCCCTCCCACCTTTCCCCCTTGTTCCCTTCCTCTTTTTCCGCTCTTCTCGCACCCCTCTCCTGACATCATTCACTCTTTCATCCGATCATAACGAACATTTCTGTAAAAGTCTGAGGAAGCTACAGACGACCAAAAAAAATGGCCGGGTAGCTGAAACAATAATGTAACTTAACAGAAAGATACGGTAATAAAAAATAAAACGTATATATATATATATATATATATATATATATATATATATATATATATATATATATATATATAATGGGTTAACAGATTCCAACGAGAGAAAAATGTATATTTAAGTGAGTGGGGTCGCAAACAATTGTTATGTTTTCTTTATTTCATATTTCATTTTTTAAATCATTGAAACAATTTAGCACGTTTCTCATGTTTCTGAAGAGGATGCTTAAAAAAAAAAACATGAGAACGTCCGAAACCTGTTAAATCATTTCAATAATTTAAAAAATGAAAAATGAAATAATAAAATAAGTATAAGAAAACAAAACCATTGTTTGTGACTCATTTAAAGATGATGGAATCTCTCATCGATTTCAACGTATGAGCTTCCGCCACAACAACTAAGTTGCTCGGAAATCCACACGGATGATTTGTTTATAATGGTGAGGGCTTTGTGTAGAACCACCCACACTTTTTGGCATTACTGTTAACCTTTGTCGGTGCAGACGACTGCCACGGGACAGAATATACAGTAAACCGCAGGTTTTTACATTAGAGTTTCCTTCTCCTAAATACATGTCTTAACGAAGACTGGGGGTGCATCGCTCCCAGTGAATTAATGCGGCCCCAGATACCAGCCTGGAAATTTCCCAAATGGTCACCCATCTGGTACTGGCCAGGCTCAACATTGCTTATATTCCAATATTTTTACTGATTCCATATTAAATTCTCAATTCCAATACAATTACCGATTCCGATTCTTTATAAACTGCTAAATATTTAACTATAGCATGTTAATTTTTTGCCTGATTACCATAAAAACAAATGGTAAATGTGCAGAAATTGTTGGGGCTGATCATTATATATAGATTTTATTTTTACTGGTAGTTTAAAATCAATAAATATGCTGTTGTCATAGCCCTGCTAATAAGACACTGATGTTCTGCATCTAGTCTGGTACACTGCAGCATCTGCTGTGGCTATATGGTTTGAAGCAGGAATTGGGTCTTCGGATGCAGGCTTGGGCAGGTGATAAGGAGATTTAGGTTTGTCCTGTTAATATGGTCCCCCTGTCAGCATTGCAGACAATGTCTGACTGAAAGGCAAGCTAACACTGTATCTAGGTTAGTGCACTACAGTGTCTACTGTAGCTATACAGTCGAAGTTGAAGTTATACATTTTGTAATTCATTTCTTATAAACTTTTCGATTTGCTCTATTAATCTACTTTGATTAATATAAAATGTTTTAAAAATATCAATATGGCGGTAGGTTGCTTTATTTAATTGTCTAAATATTTTATTTTGATCACCAGTTTGTTTAATCATTCGTCTTATTAAAAAAGAAGAAGCTGGTCTTAGAGTTAAGCGAGTTATTCCCAGAAACGCGGACATATTGCCCCCCCTCCGCCGTAAAAATATGCAAAAGGGGCATACGGACGATATGAAAAATGTTTATATCAAAGTCCAGAAATATGACTCGTGTTACTCTGGGTTCAGCATTCAATTCTAACTCTTTTAGATGTATCAAATATTTTGTATTTTGAAACTGCTCGGCATTATCAATGCATACAAAATCGTCTATGAATTGCTTTTAACTGTGATATAAGTTCTAGATTTACCATTATCAATTTGTTTCAAGTTCTCAGAAATCAAGGACCTCCTTCCCACTTGATCTCTATTTGAGATACACAGATATTCGAATATTCCATTTGCCAGAAAGATGTTGCAGTGTTTCACCATCCGCCTATTGGTGTCTGACTCATTTCTAACAGTTCTTTCAGATTGATGTTCCCAGGACTTGCTGCTGTATTGGATGCCTAGTTTTCGCTTTTTTTTTTTTAATTTACTTCAAACTGAATATTTTGTTGAGGTTTCTCCCTTAGACTTTGCCATCCCCAAGGCATCCACAAAGTCGCGAAGCTATTTACCTATAGTTTGTGAAAATTTGAAAATATTTCCAACTTTGAGGAAAATAATGGAGATCTTCGTTGTACGTAAAATCCCTCAGTGATTCTTTTTAAAAAGAGTCAGGTGAAAAAAATACGAATTCCGTAACGTTGAAAATTTAGAAAATATTTTCAATTTTGACGAAAATAATGATAATCCTAATTTTAATTATGGTTATATCAAAATGATAGTGAAACCATTAAGTGATTCTTCTTGAAAAGAGTTGGGTGAAAGAAACTCAAAACTTTTATGAATTCTCCAAGTATTTTAGTTTTTGTCCTTGTTTCTAGACAATTTAATGTTTATAGCCCAATCATTTGTGTGCATTCTTATTTTAGGTAATTGCTTGTGAGCAGCAACTTGACTATGTATATGACATCCGTTGTGATGTCTGGTCCCTCGGAGTGACAGCGATTGAGTTAGCTGATGGTGATCCTCCACTGTCTGAACAGCATCCGATGCGAGCACTTTTCAAAATACCAAGGTATGTTTTTCTCTTTATTCTTTTTAAATTCTGATTAAAAATTCTTGACCATTTTTTTTTTACATAGGCATAACCAATTATCAAGGCCCAGAGACCACTTGAGAATAAGGGTTAAGAGTGTACAGTAGTCAATTGGACAATATAGTAATTGATAGTAATGGAAATTTGGTAAATTTGTTAACTTAAGTGGAACGACTCATCAAGAACTTGTTTACGTTGGACTTAAAGACAACTGTATTGTAGTCAGCTGGAAAGCAGGAAAACAGAAGACAATTCCACAGGCGAGCAGTTCTAAGAAAGAAGCTTTGTTCATGGAATCTACGTTTAGGTTTAGGCAAAGATAAAGAGTGGGGGGAATTATTGATAGTGTTTTCAGCTAGACGAGTGTTTCTTGTGAAAGTTTGGTGAGGGCGGACCATAGATTGAAGCTCAGTCGAGCACTTGCCATAAAAATAACGATAAAGCAGAGACAAACTTGCAACATCTCTTCTGTGAGATAGAGGTTGCAGGGAAGAGAAAAGGACATCTTCTACGAGGTTACAAAGTCTATTTTGAACTCTATCGAGGCAGGACAAGTCCTTTCTAGCAGCTCCTGTCTCTTATATGGATATCTACTTGATCGATAGAAGGCTCCCACCATTTTTCCAGCAGCCTTGGCAACAGATTAGATGTACATATTCCACTTATATCAGGAGTAAAGGTCAAGCCCAGAAGCTTGTCAAAACTTGAGGCCTCCCCAAGATGAGAGCCATTCATTTCAATTGATGCCAGATGGGGATCAGAACGTTGATGATGTAAAGATAGAAGCTTGCTTTTAGATGCATTAAAAGTAATCAGCCACTCCTTTCCCCATTGTACCACGTGCTCACGATCAGAGGAGAGAGGATCGGAGAGAACTTGATCGTTTACGATCTTAGATATGCTACCATAGATGGTAGTGTCATCAACATAAATGTCTACAAATGATGTAAGGATGTGATTTGGAAGATCATTAATGTAGATCAAGAAAAGAGTTGGGCCCAGGATGGACCCCTGAGGGACTCCAGCATTAATACTGTGAGCTTCTGATTTTTGCCCATACACTACTACTCTTATGAACCTATCAGAGAGAAATGTTTTAATAATTGAGACGACATTTCCAGCTATACCATAGCTAGAGATCTTGTGAAGTAAACCTTTATGCCATACCCTATCAAAGGCCTTTGATATGTCAAGAGCAATTGCCCTAGAAAGGTTGCCTCCATCGAGAGATTCGCTAATCCTATGAGATAAAACCGTAAGCATATCTGCTGTAGATCTAGCAGAACGGAAACCATATTGAGTGTCACTAAGGTTATTTTTGCTGAAATGGTTGATTTAACACAGATTCCATTTGGACCATTTTAAATTCCGATTAGAAATTCTTGACGATTTTGGATCATTTTTAATTCCGACTAGAAAGTGTCACCATTTTCGATAATTTTTAATTCTGATTATAAATTTTTGACCATTATCAACCATTTTTAATACCGATTAGAAATTCTTGAACATTTTTAACCATTTTTAATTCCAATTAGAAATTCTTGACGATTTTGAACCAGTTTTAATTCTGATTAGAAATTCTTGACGATTTTGGACCATTTTTAATTCTGATTAAAAATTCTTGACCATTTTTTTTACCATTTTTAATTACGATTAGAAATTCTTGATCATTTTCAACCATTTTTAATTCCGATTAGAAATTCTTTAACATTGTCGACCATTTTTAATTCCAATTAGAAATTCTTGACCTTTTTCGACCATTTTTAATTCTGATTAGAAATTCTTGACCATTTTCGACCACTTTTAATTCCAAACAGACATTCTTGAAAACTTTGGATCAATTTTTATTCCAATTAGAAATTCTCGACCGTTTTTAGACTGTGTTGCAGTGCCTCACATATCTCACGTTAAATCCAATGACAATGGTGCTGCAAATCATCTTTAGAAGCGATAAACAAAAATCAAATACACGGAACATCTTTCTTATGAACAGACCTTTTTTTACCTACTCATACCTATAATACAATGATATACATCTCTCTAAATAAACTGGGAATTTCAACAATACAAACCTACATCACAAAACAAAAAAACAAGAAAAATATTTTTCTTCAGAACCCACATCTGTATCACTATCACTTTCGATTCTTAATGAAATAATCTTACAGCAACAAAAGCAAATAAACAAAAAGAATTTGTTTTTGTGTTTCTGTATATCTTTTTTTTTTTGTGCTATATCAAGTAATGGCAATGTTCGAAAACGAATTTGCTGCCATCATGTATGTATGTATGTATGTATGTATCTATGTATTTCTCGCAAAAACTTTCGACAGAGGCGACGGATTTTCAGAAATATCGAAAAATTGGCTAAAAACATTAATTCCTTCACCCTCAACTAGGCACTTTTTTACAAGGAGGAATCACTTTTTCGCCGATATTTTCGAAAGTCATCCCCTCTTTTCGATTTACTAGTCTTAATTTAAACCTTCACCACTTCCGATTTGGCAATGAACGCAACGGCAAAGACGTCACTTTTTCCCCCCGTTCTTTATCTCGTTTGCAGTACGGGTTCGAGCCTGCCTGTCTACTGCCACTTTTTTTTTTTTTTTTTTGGCTCAACACACACCTCCAAACATCTGGACAACACCTGGCACCCAGGCTAGTCTTCTTCGCATTGTTCATCAAGTCTTGATCTTGGGCCGCCATAATAATCTTCTGATCACAGTAGAACATTGTTAAATATCGATATGTTTGTTTATCATGAAATAGAAATCGATATTAGAAAGTATTATTCATGTAAATGAAGCCACTTAACCGAAATAACGTATGCAATAAATCAGTTTATTATTTAATTGGATATAACTTCAGATAATTGGTGAAAACAAAAATGTTGGTGTTAGGAAAAGGAGAAGAAGAAGGAGGAGTATAAGAAAGAGGAAGAATAAAAAAGTAAAAGTGGGAGGAATTCAATATGTAGGAGGAAGAGGGGAATACAGGATAAAGGAAAAAGATTGAAATGTGGTGGAGAAGAAAAAGCAAAAAGAAGGAAAATACAAGAAGAGGAAAGAGGTGAGAATAATAGATGAAAAAGAAGGTGAAATACAAAATAGAAAGGGAAGGGTAGGAGGAAAAATACAAGAAGGGAAAAGAAGTAAGACTAAGGGAATAGAAGGAGAAATGCAAGGCAAGGGAGGAGGAGGGAATAACAGATGGAGTAAGAGGTTAAATACAGAAAAAAAGAGAAAAGTAGGAGGAATACAAGGAGTGGGAAAAATAATAGTATGATAGTGGGTAGAGAAATACAAGAGGAGGCAGGAATAAATAATAGGTGGGGTTATCGGTGAAATGCAGAAAAGAAGGGAAAAGGAAGAGGAGAAATACAAACAGTGAGGAGGAGTAGGAGTATGAATAGTAGGGGAATATATGCAAAAAAAAGGGAATGGAGAGATTAACAGATGAGAAAAAAGGTGGAATACAAAAAGAGAAGGCGGAGAAGAAATACAAGAAGGGGCAACAGGGCGAAGAGGAAGAAAAAAGAGAGGGAGGCTAAATAGACAAAGAAGGACTGAAGAGTAATACAAAAAGATGGGAGAAAGGGGGAAAAATGAAAGAAAATGTGAGGAAGGAGGTAAATACAAGAAGGGAATGGGGTGAGGAGAATCGAGAGATACAAGAAGAAAGGGGGAGGGAAAATTCAAAAGGTAGAAAGAAGAAGAGAAATAAAAAAGACAAATTGTGAAACTGAGGTGGAGATAATGACAGCAACGACAAATCATAAGAGCAACACCTATAACAAACAAGAATGACAAAACTAAAGAGAAAGATTAGGGCAATCCACAGATTAACATACGATTAGGAATTAACCTCTGAATTAATACAGGATTTAAATAGATTTTGAATGTCACTAAATGTTTTCAAAACATTTACCATGCAGCTTTGTTTTTAACTTCTTATTTATTAAAATCGGATCTTTTGAAAATGAAGGGGTTATTTATGTACTAGCCGACCCCAGCCGACATTGCCCTTTAGTGTTATTCAGTTGCAATTCAGTTTTCACAACTACTATTTTTTATGCTCTAAATGAGGTAATTGCAGAACGAATACAGAGTTATATCCCCTTTATTATCATACTGCCACTTGAAAATAATTCCGACTAGAACAAAGTATTTGCTAGAAGTAATTAAATCGAGTTGTATTTCATTCTTCATAACAACATACGTCAATGATCAACATAAAAAAACTGACATATATATATATATATATATATATATATATATATATATATATATATATATATATATATATATATATTAAATCCCCTAAACAGTATTTCATGGTAAACAATTGATGATGCTTAAAAAATAAATTATTACTAGTACTATAGTGAATTCGAGAGAGCAAGCTGATGCAGTGATTGCAGGTGATTAAATGACTTACTGACTAAATGGTTTTTTGACGAATGATAAAACAAATCAATTTTTCTTCTTTTTTTTTTCCTATAGTCTTAAAGGTTAAAAACTTCCAAGACTATATATATATATATATATATATATATATATATATATATATATATATATATGTGTGTGTGTGTGTGTGTGTGTGTGTGTGTGTGTGTGTGTGTTAAGATTTCTTGTTCCTTAGAAGCGCCGGTTGAGTTTGAATAAAATAAATACGTATTATATACGTTTGAAACCAAAAACAACGCATTATTACAAAATAAACAGATATTTATTTTGTTTGAAAATTGTGTTGAAATTCATAAATATATTTTGATGAGGCTTATATATATAGTCATACAGTACTGTTTCACAGCTCATTAGAGAGGCTAGACAGGCACCTACCTCAAGCCAGGATTGAAACCCGACCGCCTGTACGACAGTCAAGGCTCCTAACCATTACGCTAATTGGTGGCTGCTGTGCGAGTCATGAATTAACGATGTTTTGACATTACCAGGTTAAACATATTCAAGAGTGATAACTAATGAATTTAATGAGGTTATTAAGAGTGTTCAAAAAAAGAATAGCAAGATATATTTTATTAATATAAACAAATTTACATGGTCGTGTCACTGGACATGCTAATGTTTTGTATAAATGGTCGGTTAAAACCAAAAGTCCTCGTTAGGCGATTAGTAAATGGTTGCTTTCCACAGAAGGAACCAGTCGTGAAAACACACACACACGTATATATAATATTACAGTTAAGTTTACCAAAATAATCCAAGATGGCAAAACTAAAGTATATTATAAATATTGAAGAGTTAATATTTATAAAGTAATCTCAACCAGATGTAAAAGCTCGATAAAACCAAATAGGAGATAGAACTTATTTTTTGGATTTTGATTTTTGGATTTTACCGTTATTGGATATTTTACCCTTCACCAGACTATCCATTCACATGATTTTCTTCGCCATATTCCCTCTCCTTCACTATTTGTTACCAAGTAAGATCTATGACTTACTTGTAGCTTCATCAAATACTTTTGCAAGCAAAATCCGATTCCACATTTTGCCAAATCCTACCCTCTGATGAGAAGGAAAGTATTTCTTGGAAACTCCCCGGATTAAGGACTATCTACTTATTTTGTACTTCCTTCTTTAAAATTAAATATGTTTTTAACTCTTTTTCAAAGTGTTTTTTAACGTGTTTTATTAACTACTTGTTCTTTATATATATATATATATATATATATATATATATATATATATATATATATACTAGCATGGGTACCCAGCGGTGCCTGGGGTGACATGAAGTTCTGTTTGAAACACACCGATATACTAATTATTTTCATCATGGGCAACGTGGATACCCCCACAACAAAAATAAAAGAACGGATGAAAACATGTAAATGTAATCGCCCCAAAAAAGAAGTATGTGATACCCTCTCCACCAGATATTTCGGCAGAAGGGCTACAAAGAGAAGAAACTATCCTCCGGATATTGAGCAATGGAAATACCCCCCTCCAAAGAAAAGATAATTAAAAATAAATAATTACAACGTTCGTTTCAATAAAAATAGCAATAAATGCCCGTGCAATCGCAAAAAAAAGAAAAAAAGATCTACCAAAAATTAATTCCAAAAACAATTGAATGACATTTTTCGTCATTTTATATTTCTAATATAATCATCCTCTTCCCTCCTCCTAAAAAAAATTGAATTTGTCCTATTTTGGGGTTCGTTCTGCTTATAAATTTTTTAGGTGAAAGTACAGAATAGTTTCATAAAAATTAATTAAATTTATCGTTATTTTATGTTTCAAATGTAATTCCCGCCCCCCACCACCACCACCACAAAAAAAACTAAAAAATTTTTTATTTGTCTCGTTGAATTCTTTGTGGCCAAAAAGTGGGTTCTCATTTTACGTTAAATTTATAGAGAAAAGTTATTCCCCACGCTAAAATATTTTTTTTTTTTTTTTTTCAAAATTTCTTCTTCCATATTATTTATAAAGACTGCTTAAACGTATTAGGCCACAAAAAAACAGGTATTGATTTTTTTGGTCAATGTCAAGTTTCTTTCCAACTCCCCCCAAAACTTTAAAATGACGACTTTTTATGGTTTTCGGTGGTGCTAAAAACGAATATTACGCTTAAATTTGGGGCAGATAAGTAGTTTCATGATATGAAGGAATTACTTTTTCAAAAAGTGGGGATCACATTCCTATATAAATTTAACGTAAAATGAGTACCCACTTTCTTGTCACCTAGTAATTTAACTGTGATATTCGTTTTCAGCACCCCCGAAAATTGGCGCTTTTTTTTTTTTACTAAGAGATGTGTTCAGTTTTTGATCTCATAACTTAGGACGCTAATTATGCTGTTAGTAAGTTGACAAAAGCATACTTTTGTTTTTCGTTCTTTTTTTAATTATACAACTTGTATAGTTGTGAATAGGTGCCTCTGCAGTGTAACATTTCACAAAAATTCTGTTTACATTAGGAGGTGGTTAAGTAAACTACAAAAGCACCTGGTAAAATCTATACAAATTCTATAATTGAATACCCACCTCAAAAAAAAATGAAAAACAAAAATATATTATTTACATCCTAAATTATGAAAAATAAACGAATCTCTTACTAAAAAAAAACAGCGCCGGTTTTTGGTGGTGCTGAAAACGAATATCACAGTTAAATTTGTTTTATGATATGAAGAAATTATTAAGCGGTTAGAAAGTGGGTGCCCATTTTACGTTAAGTTTATATAGGAAAGTGATCCCCCACTTTTGAAAAAGTAATTTTTCATATGAAAACTACTTATCTGCCCCAAATTTAAATGTGATATTTTTAGCACTATCGAAAACCATTAAAAGACGTCATTTTAAAGTTTTTTTGAGGAGTTGGAAAGAAACTTGACATTGACCATTTTTTTTCTATGGGTTAAACGACGCTGGGTCACGTCGTAAAAACTGACCATTTTTAATTTAGGATATTAAATAAATTATAAAGAAAATCTGTTTCGCAGGCAATTAAACACACTTGCTGTGGTATAATTATTATAATAATTCATGGGAAACACTGATTAAATTTTATAAACAAAAAACAAAAAGAGCAGGAGATGATGGATTTTGTTCACATGCGTCACTGTGATTAACTCTTCCCTCGTGAGGATGCAAGTAAATGAGGACATTAGTTTTAATTATTTTTCTCTAACAAATAAAAAAGGTTACTTAAAAAGTAAGAATAAGTGAAAAATATTTCCTCCGAATTAAAATAAAAAAAATAATTCAGCTTAGAATAATATTTCAAAATGAAAACAAAACAGGAAATATTTAATAACGTGCTCTGTTTAAAACAATTTTTCAATTAAGCTATCACAGTTATTTCTCCTTCTGGTTTTCTAGTTTTCTGGTTTGAAAATAAAACGGTTTTAGATATCAGATAAAATAAATTAAATCAAATATAACTTGAAATTTAAATAAACTAAATAATTAAAAAAATTTTAATTAGTGCAGTTGAAACAAGTTGAAAAGTTGCAGTTGAAACAAAGCTATTATGTCGAATAAGTAGTGACATCGAGGTAATTATTTAAATAGATTGCATTTAATCTGATATGTTAATGGCCGTAACTCAGTAATGAAAAAGTGGTTTAAAGAATGCTATATATTGAAAGTCCGTATACAATATAATGTCTCCTTTGACAGAAGTATCCTAAATGGCCATTAATATTTCTTGACCAGGAGAGGTGTACACACATATGGCCTTTATATTTCTTTGGTGATTGGTAGTTGTACTGGAAAACCAAGCTGTAAGGAAATACATATAGCAGCCATAAAGGGAACAGTGTCTATTCTTAAAAGA
>NC_136501.1:63817317-63887317 GCF_053919585.1 Euprymna scolopes
TTATCGAGCTTTTACTTCTGGCTGAGATAACTTTATAAATATTAATTCTTTAATATTTATAATACACTTCAATTTTACAATCTTGGATCATTTTGGTAAATTTAATTGTAATTTTTATTTTATATATAAATGTATATATATATATATATATATATATATATATATATATATATATATATATATATAAATGTATACATATATATAAATGTATATATATATATATATAAATGTATATACATATATATATATAAATGTATATATATAAATGTATATATATATATGTATATATATAAATGTATATATATATATATGTATATATAAATGTATATATATATATATGTATATATATAAATGTATATATATAAATGTATATATATGTATATATAAATGTATATATATATGTATATATATAAATGTATATATACATGTATATATATAAATGTTTATATGTATATATATATAAATGTATATATATATAAATGTGTATATATATAAATGTATATATAAATGTATATATCGATATAAATGTATATATAAATGTATATATCGATATAAATGTATATATAGATATAAATGTATATATATATATATATATATATATAAATGTATATATATATTTTTTTTTACATAGGCATCACCACATTATCAAGGCCAAGAGGCCACTCAAGGATGAGGGTTAAAGAGTGTACAGTAGAAATTGGACATTATAGTAATCATTAATAATGAAAATTTGGTAAAGTTGATAACTTATATGGAACGGCTCATCAAGAACTTATTTACGTTAGACTTGAAGACAACCATATTGTAGGAAAAGCAGGAAAACGGAAGACAATTCCACAGGCGTGCAGTTCTAAGAAAAAAGCTTTGTTCATGGAATCTACGTTTAGGTTTAGGCACAGATAAAGAGTGGGGGGGGGGGAATTATTGATAGTGTTTACAGCTAGACGAGTGTTTCTTGTGAAAGTTTGGCGAGGGGGGACCATAGATTGAAGCTCATTCGAACACTTTCCATGAAAATAACGATACATAAGAGACAAACTTGCAACATCTCTTCTGTGAGATAAAGGTTGTAAGGAAGAGAAAAGGACATCTCCTACGAGGCTACGAAGTCTATTTTGAACTCTATCAAGGTAGGCCAAGTCCTTTCTAGCAGCTTCTGCCCAGATGTGGCAACAGTATTCCATCCTTGGACGTACCTGGCTCTTATATAGATAGAGAATAGCATCAGCAGTGAGATATCTACGGGATCGATAGAAAGATCCCACCATTTTTCCAGCGGCCTTGGCAACAGATTTGATGTACGTGTTCCATTTAAGATCAGGAGTAATGGTCAAGCCAAGAAGCTTGTCAAAACTTGAGGCCTCCTGAAGACGAGAGCCATTCATTTCAATTGATGTCAGATGTGGATCAGAATGTTGATGATTAAAGAGAGAAGCTTGGTTTTAGATGCATTAAAAGTAACCAACCATTCTTTAGCCCATTGTACTACGTGCTCAAGATCAGAGGAGAGAAAATTGGAGAGAACTTGGTCGTTTAGTGTCTTAGATGTGCTACCATAAATGGTAGTGTCGTCAGCATAGATGTCTACAAATGATGTAAGGATGTGATTTGGAAGATCATTAATGTAGATCAGGAAAAGAGTTGGGCCCAGGATGGAGCCCTGAGGGACACCGGCATTAATGCTGTGAGCTTCTGATTTTTGCCCCTCAACTACTACTCTTATGAACCTATCAGAAAGAAATGATTTAATAATTGAGAAGACATTTCCAGCTATACCATAGCTAGAGATCTTATGAAGTAAACTCTTATGCCATACCCTATCAAAGGCCTTAGATATGTCAAGAGCAATTGCCCTAGAAAGGTTGCCTCTGTCGAGAGATTTGCTAATCCTATGAGATATAACTGTAAGCACATCTGCTGTAGATCTAGCAGAACGGAAACCATATTGAGTGTCACTAAGAAGGTTATTTTTGTTGAGATGGTTGATTACTTCTGTATTTAATACAGATTCCAGCAACTTACTCATGACGCACAGGAGACTTATTGGCCTGTACTGAGAGGGGGATGAGCGATCACCTGAATTCTTAAATACAGGGCATACTGATGAAATTTTCCAGGGAGATGGGAAACTATTCTCCTTAAGACAACGTTTAAACAGTTTTGTAAGTATGGGCGCTAGTTCAAGTTGAAGTTTTTTGAGTACTATAATTGGAATACCGTCAGGGCCAGTTGCTTTACTGGAATCAAGGTTTTTGATTAGCTTGGCAACATCACGTACAGATATACGTATATCACATAGCGTGTTTTCTGATACAGGAGGAAATATTGGGGGTTGGCAGCCTTGATCGCAAAGGGTAGAATTAGCTGCGAAGTTCTTGACAAAGAGTTTGACTTTGTCTGATGCTATATGTATATATATATATATATATATATATATATATATATATATATAAATGTATATATATAAATGTATATATATATATAAATGTATATATATATAAATGTATATATATAATATATATATATATATATATAAATGTATATATATAATATATATATATATATATATATATTACGTAGACTAGCGAACCTGTGGCCCCACGTTACCTGAGAGAATTCCAGAACTGAACAAACCTCTGCTTCCACCCCATAACTCCATATTACACTACATTATCGTTGTCACGTAGATGCAAGTGTAAACGACGCTTTCGCAAGACAGTGAGTAGTAATGTAGAATCGAACTTAGTTTTTAAAATAATATTGAAGAATAGAAAGGAAAAATTGATAAATAAAAAATAATGCCTTAATAATGTCTGGCTTGTAAAAGGGTATAGTTAACATAGACCACATTTTAATAATGAATGGAATCATTTTTCTGATTTTTTTTTTTTTTCTTCTCAGATGAAAATTGATGATTCCTATTACTTGGATAATTTCGCACTACTGTATGCTATCCCTTTGCATTAAATAAAGTGCTCTGTTCGAAATTTCGACCAAATTCCCGAGTTCGACAGAAAGATTCCCAAGTTCGACAAGATACACCTGAAGAAGGTCAAAGGTTGCATCTATCAAAACGTTGTGAAAATAAGTCAAGATGAAAACAGTAGTTCGGATAATCCAAATAATATTAAATAAATCATGTTGACTGGTGGGAGTAGGGGTGTAACGTTACCCAACATGTTGTAATCTCAGTCACAAAGTAGACAAAGAAGAGGAAAACTTCAACTCGCTTTTTCCCGTTGTAACAACGACATGTATTTCCTCATTCTCCCTTTACGCGTGACTTCTCGTTACGCCTGTGACGTCACCCATGTCTCTAATGTGTTCTCGAACGTGACTGCTTCTCTGATATGCTCTTTCTCCTTTTTTATAGTTTATTCTTTACCGGCGACGCCATTTCACCTGCAATTGCATACGCACGTCCGTGGTCTGTTACAGATAGATAGATAGATAGATAGATAGATAGATAGATAGAGAGAGAGAGAGAGAGAGACATGAATGGATAGATAAAGAGAGAGATCTATAGACAGACAGACAGACAGATGAATGAATAGATAGATAGATAGGTAGATAGATAGATAGATAGATAAAGAGGTAGAGAGAGAGAGACAGATGAATGAATATCTAGATAGACAGAGAGACAGACAAACAAACAGACAGACTGTTGAATGAATAGATAGATAGATAGATAGATAGATAGATAGATAGATAGATAGATAGAAAAAAGAGAGAGAGACGGATGAATGAATAGATAGATAAAGAGAGAGACAGTACTTTAACGGTGAATGCTCTGACGAACTGCAAGCACTTGTGCCCCCTCGACGTAGGTGCCCCCGACATACCCGACAAGCAGCTAAGTCCCAACCCTTCACAGTAGAGATCCTTAGATTCAAGAGAGCCTTCTACTCCAGTAGTTTCTTCCCCAGAACAGCTAGACTTTGGAATTCCCTTCCGGGTCCCTGCTTCCCCGACTGTACTGACATGCAGAAGTTCAAGTGTAACGTGAACTGACATCTTGCTGCCCAACTTCCTACACAGTACCCCTGATGCTTATGTCCCTGATAGTAGCCCCCTACAACAAAGTGGCAATGTGCCTTGTTTGGGGTGAAAATGTAATAAAAAATTTTTTTTTAAGACAGACAGACGGACACACAGATAGATGAATGAATAGATAGATAGATAGATAGATAGATAGATAGATAGATAGAGAGAGAGAGAGACAGACAGACAGAGGACAGACGAATAGATAGATAGATAGATAGATAGATAGATAGATAGATAGATAGATAGATAGATAGATAGATAGATAGATAGATAGATAGAAAGAAGGGGGAGGGGAGAAATTGAATGGCTTTGCTATCTTCCAAGCTCCAGACGTTAATAACTTTCTGATCCAATTACTGAAATACTTAATTAAATCGGACACATCAGCCTTCAGTATTTGTTTCTCCGGCATCGTTATAGGCTTAAGCAAACACCGAATACGTATTAGTCGTAATGCCGGAAATTCATACACTTTCAAAAAAATCCGAACTTTTAGAAACGACACATAAAAATAAAAAATAATAAACGAAGGGGTTTGACGGGAAAAGAAATTAAATGAAAAAATTGTCTTGTTTAAAATTAGACAGAAAAGATTTTATTTTACAAAAAAAAAATTTTTGAATAAAAAAAAACTGAGAAGAAACAAGCTAATTGCAAATCTTTCCCCTGTAAACGTTTAAAAGATTAATAAAAACGTCAAATAACAGAACAGAATGAATTGTTTTTCGAAACAGTTTATTATTAAAAAGAAAATAATAACAAAATATAAATATACAGCATTACAATATACTTTCAAAAATCACAATCGTCTTAAAAAAGAAAAGTCTCAAAGCTAGCTAGTTTAAAAACTTCAAGGGTCTCGTTTACTGTGAGTGAAATAAGTTATGTGGTTTTATATGTCAAGATAGTCAGCCATTCAAACAACATTCGATAGCTTTGAAAGTCCAGCCAGAATAGTTAGAAATCTTTCCCTTTCAAGCAACAAATTAATGAAAACGGCAAATAACAAAATGAACTGCTTTTTATTTTTTATTTTTTTACTCTTATTTAGCTTCAGCATGGCATCTTGCCATTTGGATGTAAGGGGCTACTATTCGAAGCCATGCCTAGAGAAGCACTATGTAGGGAGTTGAGCAGCGAGATATATGTTCACGTTACATTGAAATTTCTGCATGTTAGTACAGTCACAGAAGCAGGAAACAGGGGGTGGGGGAATTTCATAGTCTAGTAATTCGATGAAAGAAACTATTAAAGTAGAAAGCCTTCTAGCATTTAGGAACTTCTACGATGAAGGGGTGGGATTTTGCTGCTTGTCAGATAAATCAGGAGTATTTACGTCAAGGGGATACAAGTGCTACCAGTTCGTCAGAGAAAATTACATTTAAGTATTTTTAAAACAGGCACAACGATGCAACATTGTAGTGATGGGACAGTGATTGGAGCTTGTTTGATAGTGCGGGATCTATTAGTTTGGAGACTCTTTTTATGGGAGCCTGTCAAAGAGGGGGAGATTAAAGGTAGAAGTACCAGCCCAGATGTGACAGTAATACTCAATGAATGTGGAGATGGTGGCTTTGTAGAGATATATTTTTTTTTTTTTTACAAAGTGGTCACCACTTATCAAGGCCCAGAAGTCACTCAGGGATAAAGGTTATTGCGTGTACAGTATGTTAGTATTAGAGATTTGATAAAGTGTCTTACTTAAGGCGGCAGTTCATCAGGAATTTGTTTATGTTGGACTTGAAGACATCCAGATTGTAGTCAGGTGGAAAACGGGCAAACAGAACAGAGTTCCACAGGCGTGCACTTCTAAGAAAGAAGCTTTGTTCATGGAATCTGTGTTTTGGTTTTGGCATAGATAAAGAGTGGGGGAAATTTTTGACAGTGGTTTCAGCTAGACAGGTGTTTTTTGTGAAAGATTGGCGAGGGGGGACCAGGGATTGGAGTTCAGACGAGCACTTGCAATGGAAGTAACGATAAAACAAAGACAGGCTCGCAACATCTCTCCTGTGGGAGAGAGGTTGCAGGGAAGAGAAAAGGGCATCCCTACTAAGCCACAAAGCCTATTTTGTACTCTGTCAAGGCAGGATAGGCTGTTTTTAGCAGCTCCTGTCCAGATGTGGCAGCAGTACTTCATCCTTGGACGTACTTGGCTTTTATATAGATAGAGAATTGCATCAGCAGTGAGATATATAGAATACTCTGGCAAGTGTGAGTTGTTTTCTAGCACAGTAGAGGGAGCTCACCTTATTTGCAGTAGTCTCAGTAGGCGTTTCAATTGATGTTACCATGTTCAAAACTGTTTATTATAAAAAAAACATTGTTTGAACAAACAATAAAAATATAATGTGATAAAAAGTACTTACAATATGCTTATAAGAAAAATATAAATGTACAGTACTTACAACATATTTTCAAAGATCACAAAAGAAGAAAAGTCTCAAAGCGTATTGTTTTCTTCAGGCCAGGATCAAAGTGTAGTGTCTGTTCTGATGTTACACTTTAATTTTTTGTTCTCAGTCAGTGGACGAGAAATCCTTCACGACTGAGAAACTATCTTTATTTAGAAGTGTAAGCCATGTTTAGTTTCAAAACAGTTTCTGATGGTTAGTTGTTCTACACAAGTCCTGGGAGGTGACTGGTTCTCAGTAGACAGTTCTTGAGTTGGAATCCAGAGAGCAAAAGACTCTTCCTGTGTTGACACGAAGAAAACATATGCGAAGTTGCTACAGAAAGGTTTAATATTTATGGAGTAATTCTGGTTTCTGATTGGTTGGTAGCAGAACATGAATTAATTTGATTCGTCAGTTCCTAGCAGCATCGCTTATAAATAGAATCTCCTGACTGTGCGGGATCATATCCCATTATATTACAAAAATATTGTAACATCCTTTCTCCACGTTAAAAAACGGTTCTGGTGTCTAACTCTGCCCTCATAGAGAAGCATTGTAAATAGGTACTCTAAGTAGAATAAATTATGTCGTTTTTTAAATACCAAGATAGCCAGTCAATCAGACAACTTTAGATGGCTTTGAAAGCCTGAAAAAGAAAGGGTCTTCTATTAACTTCCATGTGTGTCTGGACAGGTTTTCTTAAGAAGGCAGAATAGAAAATGTACCATGGATGTAATTTTCGTTTTTCCTGCTTTACCATTTAGTCCTCAAATTCCATGAGCAATGTTTCTGACTAAAGGGGAAGAAATGGCTATTATCTGGGTCGTTTGTTGTTTAGTATGAGCGGTATGTGGAGATAATGTGAGTATTTTCTTTGTTGCTATGTCGCTACTAAAAGTCCTGGCGGTAAAACATTTTATAGACCATTATTGAGATAGCTTTTTCACTGCAAACTGAGATATGGTTTTAAGGTTCACTCTCCCAGACTTTACCTCCTCTCTTTGAGGAGGCGTTAGTTTATTGCTAATGTCAACAGAGTTACCCAGACATTTTTGCAGATCAAAGTGTTGTTTCTGATCATTATGGTAGGAAGATAAATAACTCGTCCAAGGATCAAACTCATCTTGTTGCTTCTGTGTGAAACTGGCATTAGCCTGTTAAATTCTATCGAAGACTTCAAGAAGATTCCAAGTTATTCTAACATGACTGCAAACACCGAACTTCAAGATCGTCATGGAATGTGTAACTAATTCAGGGACGGATTTTTATATTGTAGGTACATCACCAATGAAGACCCTTAACCTTTTATGAATTATCACGTTGCACTTTTTCATCTTTGTCCTATATGATCCTTTCAATCATGGATTTACAGTCATTGAGCAAATCTTTGAAAAAAAAATTGACAAGAACCTGACACTTTATCATTCTGTTACAATTCACATCTTTTGGCGACTTTAATGCTTACAATGCAGAATGGCATGAGAATAGCCCTCCCTCCTCCTGCTACTGACATGGGAATCTTCCCTTCAGAATCCCTCCCTCCTGGTTCAGAAGCACACTGGTTCCATTTGAAAACACTCAACCGCCTAAGAACAAGAATGGAATAATCAAAAGTTGCTATGAACAAACTGAGTCAACCATCTGCCAATATAAAAAGGAGGAGGACGATATGATGCAACATTGTCTTGTCTGCCCTCTACTCTCCCCCCCCCCAACTCGTGCAGCTTGAAAGATCCTGCAGGATACAACAATAATACAAAGGACTACGTAAAAAAGTAGGAACCCGTTGTATGATCACATGATGCAATGCAAAAAAAAAAAAAGAAATCTACTTCAACACGATTGATGGTGAAAAAAGTTTTCTCATGATTTCTCCCTTTGTTTATGAACAAGATAACGTTCGAGATGAAGTTCTTTTCTGTTTCCTGTTCTTTATCTCCTTTTGAAGGGAATTTGAGAATTTTCAAATGGAACCAGTGTGCTTCTGAACCAGGAGGGAGGGATTCTGAAGGGAAGATTCCCATGTCAGTAACAGGGGGGGGGGGTCTATTCTCTAGGCATTCTGCATTGTAAACATTAAAGTCACCAAAAGATTCCACTCGCGTATCTGATGACGAGATCTTGACACCTTATCTTTCTGCTACAATTCACATGTTTGGCGACTTAAATGTTTACAATACAGAATGGCTAGTCTACTTTTATACAAGACTGATAATGATGAATGTTTTCTCATGAGTTCTCCTTTTTCTATGAGCTGATTCAAATTGTTGAAATCTCACTTGTGTACCTGATACCGACGGACATTTTGAAAAACATTCTTGATCCTTCCCTGACAATTTGCTCTGAACGGTGCACACCTCCTGTTTTATCTCTTCTGTGATCCCACGATCACTCAATTGACTCTATTCAGATAAAATCAAATTCCGGAAGATCTCAAATGCATTTTTATAAGCGTTAGTGTTGTTCATCCAAAACAAGGCATATTGCCACTGAAATGTAAGGAGCTACTGTGATAAGAGCCAGATTTATAGCAGCCAACTTGGATGCGAAGTTGAGCGAGTATATTTGTTTGTTGATATTACATTTAAGTTTCTATTACATAGTGTATCGACACTCAAAGGCTGTTTGGGATAGCTTTAGATTTTTTATCCCTGAAATTCCTCTGCATTTCATTTAAAAAAAACAATGTGTCGTGTGTCTCCTATATATCTGGTTTATTAATAAATGATATGAACCAATTTATAACCTCTAGTTTATCAGCAAGATGGGTTTTTTTCAGTCTATATGATATTTTGGTATACGCCCATATGATAGAAACATTTTCAATGAAGACCCCAAGTTGCCCTTTATGTGTTTACATGTTGCACTTGTTAACAGAACCTCTTCCATATTTGCCATTCATCGTTCCCACAACGATACTATCACTGATCAAATCTCTTTAAAACATTTACAAGACCTTGTCTCTTTATGCTTCTGTTAACATTCATGTCTATTGTGACTTTAATATCATTTTAGTCCACTTTAACAAGACTCGTGACTAAACAAGGTCTGTCATGATGTTTTCTTTGCATATGTGCTGACTTGTTTGCTGTTTGTTAACAAATCCATTTTCATACTCAATGCTAATAGACATTTTGCGAGCCTTCTTGGTATTTTCCTGACAATTTGTTCTGAACAGCGCACATCTACTGTTGTCTGCTCTAGAATCTTCCAGTCATTCAGTTATTTCAATTTCGATCAAATCAAAGTTCACAAAGACTTCAGATGTCACATTCCATCATAGAGTGTATCGATATTCAAAGGCTTATTGGGAAAGCTCCAGATTTTTCATCTCTGAAATTCCTTTGCATTCCATTTTCAAAAAAACATACATAGAGCTGTCCGCATATGTTACACACAGAGAGGAACTGATGCGAATATAATTACAAGAGTTACGAGGGAATGGAGTCAGTGCATGGAACTTCTGTTATTATCAACCAGCAGAGAGTTACCACTATTGAACTAAGGAAGAGTCTATCAGGCATGTGTACGAAGTCTTATAATATACGCAAGTGCAAGTCAAGGAGATGCATTGCATGGAGGAGAATGATACGAGAATGATACAATGAATGTGTGATGCAAATCATAAAGATAAGCTTAGATCTGATGACCTCAGAGAAAGATTGAATCCGCTTGTTTGTTTTTTTGTTGTTGTTGTTGTTTTGTTTTTTGTTTTTCATTTCAATTTTCTTATCATTTGTTTTTGCTGGGAATGGAGTATCCCACCGAATGCCAAACATTCACCCATCATTCCAGGGACTCTAACCGAGAGATCGTTTTAACATCCTGGCCATCCCTTTAAGCAAAATTGTTTGAATTTCTCTTGCACTTGGTTCACCGGGTATATTCACTATAGGGAGATGTTTGCAGATCAAAAGACTTTGTTGCTATGGTCATGTTGAAAAAATGGATTTGTAGATGTAGAATAGTTGAGGTAGCAGGGTTAGTTGTAGGAAGAGAGCTAATGAAAACGTGGTAGAAAGTGATAAGGATGTATTTGACAGAATAAAGATCTGGCCAGAGATAAGTTAGTTTTGAAGTCGATTTTTAAAAGCTATCCAACACGTCAGCATATAAAATAGACGTTAAGCTGACGATGACCATGATGAAAATGATGATGATGATGACGACGATAATCATAATGATGATGATGATGACGACAACAACGATGATAATAATGATGACAATGACGACGATGATGATGATGACCACGACGATGATGATGATGGTTTGCTTCACGGAGAATATTGTTGCTGTTTTTGCAAAAGATATTTGTGACAGAAATTACATAATTCTTTTAATCTTTGTCGAAGATCAATAAAATTCAGGTTGACTTTTAGGTGGATCATCCTGACGAAAGCCGTAGTTGGTTCTCTATCCGTTTTCATAAACTACCTTCCATCATTTAGAGGCTGCTGTATAAGTGATTAGTTAGGTTTTGTTATTTATCTAGTCCGTATTTTTCACAATCATTTACTCTGTGCTTTCCATATGTCTACCTAATGCTGTCTGGGAACATCAATAAGAAAAATCGAAAAGTCTTCTTTTTTTTTTTAAATACTTACATCTTTCCTTGAAAATGTTTCTCTCTATATATATATGTATATATATAAATTCATATTCCTGCCTGTTTGTTTGCTTATTCATAATGTGATTAATATATACAAAACGTGTCTTACTTTAATCTTTCATTTATTTCTATATATAGTACGATACTTGGAAAAATATACAATTAAGAGATCACCTTATTTGCATATGACATTAAGAAAAATCGATTTTACTAAATAGTGGTATCTTAATTCATGTTTTTAGCGAGAGAATTATTTT
The DNA here is from genome assembly GCF_053919585.1 of Euprymna scolopes. NCBI lineage: Eukaryota > Metazoa > Mollusca > Cephalopoda > Sepiida > Sepiolidae > Euprymna > Euprymna scolopes. The sequence continues at coordinate 63,828,621 of NC_136501.1, forward strand.
AAGTATTCTATTTAAAATTGTTATTTAATAAATTTTAAACAGCAATTATATTGATAATATATTTAATTTAATTTATTTTAGAATTAATATTTCAGACAGCGACCTTTTTTAAATGTCTCTTTTAGAGTTATTTGCCCCTAGATACTATCCATGAAAAAAAAAAAACGTTTACCAAATATCATTTGGTAATTTCATTAAGTTTCTAGCTGGAAAAGGTCCTGGATATGACCTTAAACTATATCCGATGGTGAGGGCCCAGCTTGCAGACCTTAGGGAGTGTGGAGCCACCCTTTAATTGCCATTGCTCCCAGGTCCACTCTGACCCAGAGTGGTAGCACCTGTTAGGGTCCCAACTATGGGTTAAATAGAATACGACTTAAAAAACAAATATACTATATTAAAAAATCGTTCTTCAAAATCACCAGATTCGGCATTAAATAACCTGAAAAGGGTTGATATGCCGTAAAACAAAACAACCAACCAACCAACTAGCTGGAAAAATAATTCCGTGTAGATAGAAAAAATGTTTGGCTTTTTTTCTTTTTTTTTTTTTAATATTCAAAAAAATACCACAAAGATTTCATTTGTTTTATTTTATTCCTTACGCCAATACAGAAATCGGTAAATTTTTACCACGTAGTTCAGTGTCGTTTAATACCTAATATATATATATATATATATATATATATATATATACTAGCATGGGTACCCGGCGTTGCCTGGGTTAACATGAAGTTCCGTTTGAAACATGCCTGCTATACTAATCATTTTCATCATGGGTAACGTGGATACCCCCACAACAATTTCAAAAATAAAAGAACGAATAAAAACATGTAAATGTATTCGCCCCAAAAAAGAAGTAGCTGATACCCTCTCCGCCAGATATTTCGGCAGAAGGGATCACTGTTCTAAGAAAACTCACGATTTTGTGAACCTAAAAAAATAACGTTTATAAACATTAATGCGTCCACTTATTTTTTATTTTGGTAAATGTGTAATTTAGTGGCGTAAATTATTTGCCAGACAAAAAAAAAATATAAATTATTTATTTTTATATAAAACACATTGTTAGACCCAAAGGCTGAAATAAAACCAGAAAAAAATTTCATTTTTATTATTTTTTTATCATTTATATTTATTATTCCAGGCTGCTATATTGATTTAAAAAATTGGCCTTTGTAAGGTTTGGCAGATTAAAGCTCTTTTATGAACTATGTTTTTGGTCGCCATTTTTTTTTTTTTGTAATGAAAGAGCGTAGAAAGGCCAAATTTGGCCTTAAAAAGCCAATCTGTGAAACCTAAAAAAGGCCAAATTTTAAACGTGTAAGGCGTGCACATTAATTCTAATAAAAAATGATAAAAAAACATAAAAATGATTTTTTTTGTTTTATTTCAGCCTTTGGGTCTAATAATGTTTTATATAAAAATAAATAGTTTTTATAATTTTTTGTCTGTCAAATAATTTACGCCGCTAAACTACACATTTACCTTTATTCTTTATAAGGGCACTTTTTTACTGTCTTTTTTAAAAAATTTTTTTTTAGATTTGCTTTTTTTAGTGGGGTGGGGAGGCTTCTCGATTTGCTTTTTATTTGTCGTTTTATGTTTCTAATGAAATCACCCCACCCCACCCCCCCAAAAAAAATTGAATTTGTCATATTTTGGGCTTTGTTTTGTTTATTAAATTGTTAGGTGAAAGTAGAGAATGGTCTCATAAAAAAATTATTAAATTCATTGTTATTTTATGTTTCCAATTTTATTCCCCCCCCCCCAGTTTTTTTGCTCCCCTTCAATCGCCAAACTTTAAAAACATTGTAGAGGTGACATGTCCCGTCGAACGCTTGGTGGCCAAAAAGTGGGTGCTCATTTTACGTTACATTTATATAGAAAAGTGATTCTCCCACTCTAACATGTTTTTTTTTTCAAAATTTCTTCTCTCATAATATTTATAAAGGCTGTTTAAATGAAAAAAAGTAGATCTCCATTTTTTTAGGGGTTAAATGCCACTGGGTCACATCGTATAAAGTTACTTTTTTAATTAGAAAATTAAGTTTGTAATCGATGAAATTAACACACAAAAAAAGTGTAAATTGTGGAATTTAGAGGGGGGCAGTAGATCTTCATTTTTTTATGTATTAAACGACGCTGAATTACGTGATAAAAATTTACCGATTTCTGTATTGCCGTAAGGAATAAAATAAAACAAACAAATGAAATCTTTTCAGTTTTTTTCGTAAGGGGTATTTTTGGGATATTTTAAAAAAAAACAATAAAAGCCAAACATTTTTTCTATCTACACGGAATTATTTTTCCAGCTAGAAACTTAATGAAATTACCACATGATATTTGGTAAAGGTTTTTTTTTTATGGATAGCATCTAGGGGTAAATAAGTCTAAAAATGTTTTAAAAAGGTCACTGTTGGAAATATTAATTCCAAAATAAATTAAATTAAATATACTATCAATATAATTGTTGTTTGAAATTTATTAAATAACAAATTTAAATAGAATACTTTAAATAATTCTCTCGCTAAAAACATTAACTAAGATACCGCTGTTTAGTAAAATCGATTTTTCTTAATGTCATAACACCTAAATGAAGAAAAAGAAAAAGAAATTCACGAACCGGACTTTCGACCCGGATGAGGCTATGTATTAGCGAAATATAGGACTTACAAAAAAAAAAGCAATAAACAAAAATAATTTTATCATTATATTCGACATTCGAAGTTTTCAAAAATTTCTCAATTAAAGTTTACTTTAAAAAAGTGTCTTCAAAAAGTGTGTAACCATCTTTTACTTTATATATATATATATATATATATATATATATATATATATATTAATAATTATATTATTTTATAATAATTTATACTTAAGCCAAGTCATCTGGTTCACAATTGTGAAATATGCATAGTGAAAAAAATGTCCAGGTAGTTTATACTATAAAGAACAGCATTCTATGCGCAATACTGAGATGTAAACGAGAAAGTTCGCCATGGGAAGAAATAAGCAGAATGGAGTACTCATTCGTCCATCATTTATTTAAAAAAACCGGCTGGATAAGAACTTGAGTGCCTACTTGATACTGTCCTTGAATCTCTAAGGTTTCTCTGTAAAGAGGATTGTCAAAACAACCTAGCATTTCGCTTCAAGTAAACCCAGAGCAAAATATTTCAAATGACATAGTATTCGAAGCCCAAATAAGATCTCGGTATGTTTAACCCACAATGGTTTTTACGAAGAATGATTCACCTTCTCCAAATGATGTTGCTTATAGTAACAGCATGAAGCTAGATACTCCACCAGATTCGATGAATTCTTGTCCTGGAATCCCGTAAGACTAAAAGGCCATTAAAAAGGTATACAATAATAGAAATTAGTGGTCTCCAAACTATAGCCCGTGAGACAGATCTGACGGCGCCAAAGTCTTTAATCTGGTCCACGGAGCTTTTATGGAAAATGTAAAAATATTCATCAAAAGTTTTTATTTTAAATGTGAATATAGTGTGGTGGTTTTCCTTTTTGCTTAGAAAATGATTTTAAAAATGAGGTTTGGGAGAACCAGTTTCACTAAAAAGTAGATCTAATGAGCAAAACCGCATAAAACATGTCCAGAGTTCGATAAAGGAGATTAGTTACAGGCCCCATTTGCTTGGATTTGAAACAGACGGTAGCGATGTTATCCTGATCTTTTCTAATACAAATATAAATATTATGCTAAGCGATATCAAAAACGCCTTCAGCGACTTCATCGCCGCCAGAACGCAAGATTTTTACGTTACTTGCATAAATACGATTGTTTACGCGTTGGCACAAAAGTGTTGATTCTAATTGTGCTTATTTCGATCAATAATTTTTTGCTTGAGCCAAGATATGTTCATCTGAATTCAAAAGTTGACAACCGCAAGAACTTTTTTGTCAAACTGATATATATATATATATATATATATATATATATATATATATATATATATAGTAAGTTATGAAAATATTTATGGCAATTAAACTAGGGAATTTTCAGGCAAAAAAATCTACTCACATATTGAGCATTGTTGAAGTAAATACTGAAAATCTATACATAAAATATTATATCGCTTATCATATATATATATATATATATATATATATATATATAGTCATCCACAGAAAGTACTGTTTCGTTGTATCACAACTCAACAGTGCAGCTAGACTAGCACCTTTCCCTAGCCGAGAATTGTGCAACCATCGCATTGATAGTAGACAGGTCTACCCATTGGCCCTTGGGAACAGTGCTCATAAGTGACCTCAACAAATATCCATTTAAATAAACACTCGCCCACCGCTTTTACAGTATATATATATATATATATATATATATATATATATATATATATATATATATATATATATTAGAGTAAATGATTTACATTTTTTTTTTAATCCATGAATCGATAAAATCCATGTTGATTTTTGGGTGGATCATCCTGACAAAAGCCATCATCATTACTCTCTCTCCTCCTCCTCCTCCGTTTCGTTTCATAAACTACCTGCATCCATTTATAGTCATCTGTGTATGTGATTATCTGGTTCTTGTTCCTCTAATCAGTCTTTTTGGCTATCCGCCCGTCAACAACAACATATAGACTTAAACTTTGCAGGCTTTTTTTTTTTTAAGTTCGTTCCAAGGCCAAGTGTATGTTTGCCGTTGGATACAAAGAGTGCAAAGTCAGAAATTGTTATAATTATCTCCATTACTTCCTAAAATTATTAACATGAACAACATTTTCTAATTAGAATAGCATTTATATATATATATATATATATATATATATATATATATATATATATATATATATATATATATATATATATATATATATATTTTTCACAGCTCATCAGTGCGGCTAGACAGGCAACTGCCTCAAGGCAGGATCGAAACCCAACCGCCGAAATGACAGTTAAGACTTCTCACGATTACACTATATGGCTGATGCTGTGTGGGTAATGAATTAACGATGTTTTGACATCGTCCAAATGCCTCCGCTCAATTTGTTTACACAAAGAGCGTTGCTTAATACGCTAATGCCAGTTTGTATATCACTTCCCAATATGCTCAACCCAAGAGAGGGAGCATTATAGTCATTCACATACAGTACTGTTTCGCTGTTTCAGGATCGAAACCCGACCACTCAAATGACAGTCAAGGCTTCTCACCATTAAGTTGGGTTTTTGATCGCACTTTCCATCGCACTTACATTGATATTAAAAGCCTACTTTTTCTATTTAAAAATTATTAAAACAAACTTCTTAATATACTCAGTCATGGATATATGAGCTACTAAATAAAGCTTAACTAATTTGCATATTCTTTGGAAACGCGCTTTAATTAATTAATTACTCATTTTTTTATAATTTCTTTTTGGATGATTGTTGTATTTATCTATTACACTGAATTCTATTTGTGCATAATTTCTACATTGTGCATTATTGCGTAGCATTTAGGGTGAAAATGTTCTAGTACACACAAATGTATTTATATATAGATATATACAAAATGACCTTGTCTGTGTGTGTGTGGAAAGTCTCAACCAAACTCCTCTCTAATGTTTTAGTCTACAGACTTGAAACTTGATATATAGGTTATTTGAACCTGTGGAACAATTTAGATTTTGTTTTTAGCCTGTTAAAATAGCTGCTAAGGAGTCAAAATTGAAAAAGATCGGTTGACTTTGGCAGAGTAAATCGAATAAAACTGTTACTCCTGGTGTTACTTTTGCACAAAATTAAACATTCATAACTGAAAGGCGCTTATTTTTTCACTTTTTGCATCCATTTCTTGGTAGATCAGACGGTAACAACACTGGAAAGATAAATAACAACTTAAGCTGAAGTGCTAAAAGTTTTGGTTTCGATTCTAGCAGATAGCCCTAAGTCATTTTTATATAACATTTGAAATCATTACTATATACTAAATCATTACTATATATTATATAATAATCAATAGAGAACTGGTTCTATGATAATAAATGCAAAATCTGCCCAAAATTAAAATATGATAATTGCGCTTTTTTTTTTTCGACCAGAAAACATGAGATGGGTTTCTAGTGTATATATATAGTCATCCACATACAGCACAGTTTCGTTGTATCACAGCTCGTCAGTGCAGCTAGGCTAGCACCTTTCTCTAACCAAGAATTGAACCTAGAACCATTACGTTGATAGTCAGCAGTTTTACCCATCGACCTACCTACACTACCTAACATTCCCAAATGATTAGTACCATATATATATAAAAAAAAAAAGAAAAGAAAGAGAAAAAAACAGGCTTCTTCAGTCTTTGACAGGCTATGGACGCCCACGAAGGAGTGCCTGCATGTGAAATTTTTGTGGCAGGAGGTGTGCAATCTCCAATCACACATCTCCTGAGTCAACAGTGTTAAATACCAGTGGCAAGTTGAGTGTATGTATGGGACGACTGGAAACAAATGCTGAGATAAGCGGAGAGCACATACAGTGCCTAGAATTCTCAAATGGTCACCAATCTGGTACTAACCAGGCCTAACGTTGCTTAACTTTTGGTGATCTGACAAGAACTGGTGTGTCAACGTGATTATGCCATATATATATATATATATATATATATATATATATATATATATATATATATATATATATATATATATATGGTACTAACCATTTGGGAATGTTAGGAAAGGTATGTTTCGCATTGGGAAGTAGAAATTTCCAGGTTAGTATCTGGTGGTGTGTTTAAAACCATTAGGGCAGATGCACCCTCAGTCTTTGTAAAGACATACATCTAGAAGAAGGAAAATTCTGCTGTAAAACCTGAGATCTATTATCTGCTTTTTCTGTGCCAAATGGTTGTGCCAACTGAGATTGACAGTGGTTTCAAAATAGCGGATGGTTCTACACAAAGCCTTCACCACTATAAAATCTTTCATTTGGACAACTTAGTTGTATGAACCTCACACATTGAAAATCGACAAGAGAGTTCATTATTAAATTCAAATGTTGAACCAGCTCTGAAAACTAAAAATTATCATAGAAAACCAACAGGCTTTATTATGCCCTTAAATCAGGGGAAAAAAATGAATCTAATTAGTACCGTTATGATCGAATTTTAACAATCGATAATTTGGAAAATTCAGCAAAATTACTGATATTTTTCTCGATAATGCATATTCAGCGGGTGATTATTGAACATTTACTAGATTCAATAGCAAAAAAGTAATTTAAAATTTCTATGGTTAGGTGCCAATAGACGTGTAAATGTGGAAAACTCCTTTTTCTTCCCATCTCCCATACTGAGAGTAACTGGCACAAATCGAACCTTTTCCCCATTTTCCTAAAATTGCCTACCATTCAAAGGAAATCTGTGATTTGCAAATTTCTTTGTCAGTCTGAAACTGACTGTAGGCAAAACTACCCAAGAGTTAGAAATGAGAATATCTCAACACATCCCATATGCTATTCACACGCACAAGATTTCAAGTACATCCGAGCAAGGAATAATGTGGTACAAATACCTGTTCCAATGAATATTCCAATGCTTCTCTATTTGATATAGTGCTAAATCAATGGTGATATTGAGGTGTTTGTCATTAACACATCGATACACACAAAAAGAACTGAAACTCAAGTTGGAGACTTTTAATAACTGGAATCCATCTATTAGTTGAGAGATTTGCCTCATTTTTAAAACTTAACTATCATACATATATTGACACCTATCCTCATTCGACATACTTTTAGTTTTTATTGTTATCATTGCTGATGTTTCATATATATATATATATATATATATATATATATATATATATATATATATATATATGAGAAAAAAGGGATATATATATATATATATATATATATATATATATATATACTAACAGAAGTACTCGTCGTTGACTGGGTTCAAAAACAGCCTACAGAAAATAGACTGTGATTGATGAAAGTATGATAGGTTATGAAAAGGAGGGGGTTGTAAAGAGATAGGTTTTGAGACTCAAAAATTGTACCCTAAGGTATGATGAAAGGAAAGATAATTTTCGCGAAAATATATTTTTTTATATCAACTTTGTTTCCATTCGTAGCCAAGAGTGACCAACAAAATGATGTTTCCTTACAAAGAGTAAATGTTAAATATATAATAATATAAATATACAAGAAATAAATGTTATTATAGTCAATAAAAGTTACTTTTATAGTAGAAAAGTTCATTGGTTTGTATTTTTAAATAGTTTGTAAAAACATTTTTTTTTTTAAATTCACGAACCGGTTTGAAAAAAATCAAAATGGCAGCGACTTTGAAATGGAGAGACCCGTTTTCAATTTGAAGGAGGGGCACCTGAGCATTCTGTGTTAACAATTTAAGAGAGTTCCGTCAACGTAAGGAATATTTATAAACATATCTTAATGTTTTCCGTTATTTTGTGCTTGAAGAATATTCGATTATGGCATGTGTAGTTTATATAAAAATTCATTTAAGTAGTTATCGCCTCACATTTCGTTTTAATTTCGGTTCGCTGAAATTATTTCAAGTAAAGAGCATTAAAAACTATTTCAAAACAAAAAAAAACATGAACTGAACTTTTATTGACTATGGTAACATTTATTTCTTGTATATTTATTTTTTCGGGTAGTTGTTTGTTGGCTTTTCTGCTAAACACTCTTCTCTTGCTAAATAATATCGACGAAATATCGAAAAACAAAGAAACAAAAACAGTTTTGAAAAATAATGAAGCTTTACTTACTTTAGTAAAATAATCCGAAACAGCAAAATGGGATATTAAAAAAGTAAACACGAAATTACTTTAGATTTAAAGCAAAGAATCGATATAAATATGAATAAGAAGAAAATGGCACCCTTTTCAAGCAGAACAGCGTCGTTTCAGTTTTACAGTATTGAATGGTGTTGTATTGCGCCGTCGGATTCAGGGTGTTACTATTGTAATGTAAAGAACACGCAGAAAGGCTTGTAATCAACTGAATTCCTTCTAGTACACTGACAAAAAAAAGCTTAAACAGATAGATAGATGAATAAAAATAAAAAGGTTATGTAAATGTTTTTAAAAAGACACGTAATCACGTGAGCAGGATTTTTTCCTTCTTTTGACACGATAACAAGTAACGTTCTTATTTTTTATTATTTATCTATTTTCGAAAGAGTGCCACGTGCAAGTGGAGAAGGAAAAAACAAAGTTATGCAAAATTTGTGTTGAGAATTGTCTAAAGTTCCGACTTTTTTTATTTTTTTTGGCTTTCACTTTAATAAGAACGTGAATTTATGAGGTGAATTTATTCGACACAATATGATTCAACTCAAAAAAATAAATAAAAGCTAACGTGAATTAAAATTAAAGTAAAGGTGTTATTGTGGACCCTCACCCCTTTTAAAAAACCTTGTTAAACTTTGTGACATATTTCCATTCTATGGAGGTCAGGCGCGAACGAACACCCAATAATTTTATTTTACCATATTTTATTATACCATATTTCTTCAAACTGAAATATAATTATGAAAGTATACTTACTTGTTAAAGTTTGTGCCATATTTCCATGGAGTACAGGCGCGAACGTAGACCCCACAATTTTATTATACCATCCCTATGTAAGTTGAAACATACTTATCAAAGTATTCTTAAGTACATCTATATCAAAAACTCTTGTAAACTTTTTTTTTTTTTCATTTTTTATTTCCACACTTTGGGGACCAGGTGCGAACGCAGACCCCACAATTTTTATGAACCACCATTCTGCCAGATGAAACAATCCTTTTAGAGGTGTGATTTACAAATGTATAGAATTTACATATATATATATTCCACTATCTTTCCCAGTTCAGATACAATTACTGATTCTGTTCTATGGCCCCGATTCTAATACAATAGAGTTTTGTTTTTGTTTCTTTTTGTTTTTTAATTTTTAAATTATTGTAAAACCCCTTTTAATGTACACATACATCTTTTCCAACGTAAAAATACACTCGTGGGAGGTGATCTGTAGATGTTAGTTTTTCTGGTAAATATTTATCGTTTTATCATTGTATCATTCTATCCAGTAATGGTAAAAAAAAATCAACAACAAAAACGTTTAAAAAATCGTTTTTCACATCGGAAAATAGACACATCTTTCCTTCTATATGTTTCCTCTATGCTGTACAAAACCCATGCTTTTGACACGTTAATATCTAACTCTTAATCTAAGATGATTTCAAATGTTTTCACTCCCCTCTCATCCTTCATAGCAATGTAATCATGCTGACCCCTTCGTCCTTCTACCGTCTCTCTGTTCTTTCTTTTTCTTCTTCGTTTACCTTTTCTTTGCCCTTTTATTTATCCTGTTAAATCTTGACATTCTCTTTCCCCCTATCGGTATCTGTTTTATGTCTAAAATTTCACTAAATATACCACTCCTCCCGTTTAAAATTAACGTTTTAACATTTTATTTTTATAAATAAGATAAAAAAATATATTTCATTCCTTCCATTTGAGAACCAGGTGCCTTCAGTGCAAAGTTTTCGTGCCCACTCAAAATCAGTCTTGAGACTGATCACTCGGCCTCCAAAGTTCTCTTTCAACCAATCTCGGGAGAGGTTTGAGGTGTGAGAACTTGCTCCGTCCTGCTGGAACCAGAACTTGCTCATGAGCGATGGGTAGATGGTCTGGAGCTCACTCTTGAAGGTTTTGAGGACCTCCACATACCGCTCCTTGGCGACTGTCACTGCTGCGCCAGATTCTTCAATGAAGATTGGTTCGATGATGCCTCTGGCCGAGAGTGCAGCCCACACCATGCACTTAGGAGAGTGCAGGGGCTTGGTGGCTACTTCATTGGGTCTGGAGGACCCTCAGAAGACATTTGTCTTGGAGTTCACCTTTCCATCAAGATGGAAGTGGGCTTCATTTGAAGTCCAAAGTAGGTTAAGAAAACTTGGCGTCTCCTCGATCTTCTCGAGCATCTTGACTGCCATAGCCCTCCTCTGCTTCTTGTCTGAGGCTGTAAGGGTCTGCAGCGTCTGTATTCTGTATGGGTAAGCCCTGATATCGTTCACCAGCATTCTCCTACAAGTCTCACGGGACATACCGAGGGACTGACTTTGCTTACGCACAACTCTCTATATAGTACCCCTGCAAATTACGTCCGAGATATTAGCTTCCTACATCAAAGTGGAACTGGCCTTGTTTGGGGTGAAGATGCAATAAAAAAAAAGCTACAAACACTAGTGTCTCATGCTTATGCAATCATCAGAGTAGGGGGTTATAATTCCTGCCGGTCATGAGGTTCGAACGCAGCCATGAAGCCATCTTTTGCTCCATTTGCTAAACTTTTACCTCAATTTTACAAGGAATGAAGGGAATTAAGAGAATTAAATGATAAATTCAGGCGAATGCATTAGACAATCCAGAGTGTTCGAACGAGCAGAAGTCGTGAACATTGCATAAACACTAGTTGATTGCTTTTTAGTTATTATTCCACAGACAGTACTCATCCTTAAGTATTCTTAAGATGGCTTGATGATTATATATATATATACAAAAAAACCCTAGGGGCCCCATTCACCAACAAACTCATCCGGAGTTAATCGTTGGTGAAGCAAAAACCTTCTTCGATAATCTCCATACAGCATTATCATTTACTATGGAGAAAGAGAATGAATGTTGCCTGACTTTCCTAGATGTCTTGATTGAACATAGTAAGAATTATTTTCTTACTACAGTTTATCGCAAACAGACTTTCACCAGTCTTTATAAGGATTGGCGCTCATTTGTGCCTACCTCAAGAAAAATAGGGCTTATTAAGACAATAGTGTATAGAGGACTTAGAATTTGTTCTTCAAACAAACTTGAACACAAATTGAATACTGTCAAAGACATTTTCATTCGTAATAGTTATCTGGAAAATTGCATTAATTTTACTATTAATAATCAAATAGAAAAATACAATTCCCTTATAGCCCTGGGTCCTGTTTATTGAAAACTGCCTTTGATTGGAGTTGCTGGTCAGTGTTTGGGCAGACAGATTATTAAGTCTGTATCAAATTGTCTGTTGTGTTACGTTTGGTTTTTGGTGTAAAGTCTGCATTCCCCCTGGTCACGAAGGACAGTTTGCTCTACATCACACAAAGCAATGTTGTTTATGAATTCAATTGCCAGTGCGCTGCTGGCTATGGATCAAACTTCCTTGAACTGACAGACACACACCAACCAACATATACCGGCAGAAATTAGACTGGGAAAACCACGTCGTTCTCGCCCTTCTTCTGCTTGGAATCTGGTGTTGGCCAACATCTAATTGAAAATTTAGCTTGTGCCAATGCCTATAAAATGGATTGTTTCAGAATATTGCATCGGGCTGACTCTCAAAATCATTTAAAGATTTTGGAGTCCGTCTCAATTTTTTCACACAAGCCTTCTCTTTGTTGACAGAAACAATTTGTTAAATCATTAGACCAGCTCGGAGATATATTTTAATCGTTCCCATAACCCCTCCATCTCAATTACACATATATTATATATTATTCTATATATATATTTTACACGAATTCCCATTCGCCTTTTCTTTTTATTTCTTTTATTTTTACTCGCATATATCCGAGTATTTGCTCTTGCGTGACAATTCGATTCGTCGTTTTTGCATCTTTTGATATACCAACAATTAACTTCTGATGAGGTTGTTAGTGAAAGGGGCCCCTAGGGTTTTTTCATATATTATTTCCCTAGCGATATATATATATATATGTATATATATATATATATATATATATATAGAGAGAGAGAGAGAGAGAGAGAGAGAGAGAGAGAGAGAGAGAGCATGTGTGTGTGTGTGTGTGTGTGTGTGTGTGTGTGTGTGTGTGTGTGTGTGTGTGTGTAAGTGTAAAGAAAGAGAGAGAGATATACTCTTAGTACGCCAGTGCAATAATTTATTTCCGTTAGCATACTTTTGATTTTAAGACGCCACGGTTTATAATTATTATAATTATAGAATTATAAAACGTGGTGTCTTTAAATCAAAAGTATGCTAATGGAAATAAATTATTTGCACGGGCGTCCTTTTTGAAAATTTATCATTTCATAAGCTGAAAAGCTATAGCAAGCATCTATATGAGTACTTTAACCATAGTTCCTGATTTCAAAAGGCGAAAAATTAAAAGGTAAATATTTGTACCTACATTTTTATGTATATATTTGTATATCTATGTATATGTATATATGTGTCTATTTTTTCATATATATGCATGTACATATTTGTGTATGTATGTATGTATAATATTGTACTTAAACCAAATTTATATTTTACTCTATTTTATTTCTATCTCTAACCCATATTAATTTTCTTATCAAGTTTAAATCCATACCTTTATTTTAATTTTTTCCAGATACATCTGCCTTACTTTTAATGCTAGGTTTATTTATGGTGTCTTTTAAATTTAATAAAAACTCTTCACAATATTTGCTGATGAGGAAACCTTGTTTGTTAAAAAACTATATGTAATAATTATTGTCCGTAACTTGATGTCTACCACAATAAAAACACTGTTTTCCGAAACGATCGTACAAATAATTGATTTTGCTGTTGTTCCTTCTTATGAAACGGATTTTTAATTTAATTATAATTTGATTTTTAAATTATCAATCACATTACTATATATATATATATATATATATATATATATATATATATATATATATATATACTCACTAAGAGTATCTCTCTCTTTCTTTACACACACACACATATATATATATATATATATATATATATATATATATATATATATATATATATATATATATATATACTTACCAGGAGTTTTCACAAAGGCCATCATCAAAGATTTCTTGTCAAGAACAACTTGTGGTGTTCCTTAGAGTCTGAGTAACAATAAGTCTCCTGATTTCCAGTACTCTCCACTTCTTAAATGGTGGAATGTCCAAACCTCATTTCATTCTTATATGTTTTAAATTAGTTTTCCATTTTGAATGGTATTGCCTTTTATAAATTTCATATATACATACATTCAAGAACAATGTTTCAGGCAAACTACATTAACCTTACATATATGTGTGTGTGTGTGTGTGTGTGTGTGTGTGTGTGTGTGTGTGTGTGTGTGTGTGTGTGTGTGTGTGTGGAGAGAGAGAGAAAGAGAGAGAGAGAAAGAGAGAGAGAGAGAGCGAGCAATCAATTCAAATGTTTACCCTTAACCAGGTTGACCTTTTATGACCTTTATTACTTGTATATATTCAATCAGTTTTAGACTGAGAGCATTAAATAATATCTTAGTTTTTGTTATTCGTTTGTAAATATCTCAAATATATTTTTTTTAATACAGAACGTAAATGCCGCTGGACAATCTAGCAACATTTTGGTGAAATGTGTCTCTCAAGAATCTGTAATTCGTATTATTCTTAAATGATTTTCTTGGTAAAAATAAAACTTAGTATTTATCCATTTATTTATTGTCGACTATTATTCGCATTTTCTAATTAAAATAAAACTTCTTGATTAATTTATGTATTTTTGGAGTATGATATTTTCTTTCTGACACAGGTATATATATCATACAGACTTTTTTCTTTCTTTCTGTTTTTTTTTTTTGTTTTTTTTTTTTTGTTTGTTTTTTTGATAGACGTTTTACTTTTGTATTCTATTTTTTGAGAAGGGATGACTCTCCCGAAATTATCCAGGATTTTTTTTTATTAATATCTTAGCAGTAAGACCCATATTTACTGGTATGACATGTGAAAGATCTATTGAAAAATTTTCTACCATCCTGTTTTTTTTTGGGGGGGGGTTAATATTAACAGTGAGTCTTATACAAAGGTCGTTCCAACTGTAAGGCCTCCCATTTTTAACTCAAAAACTAAAAAGTTGAAAAGCTACGAAAACGGGAGTGGCACTATTAAAACGAGCAACCTTTTGTGCTCCAGGATTTATTTTTCTACATAGTCACCACCATTCTCAATGCACTTTTACCAGCCTATTTTGATGCCTTGGTTGTAAAAGTCTGGAGCACGCCTGGTCACTCACATCTTTGTCACCACTTTAAAATTCATGATCCCATGTCCTAACTGTGCTGAGATCAACTGCATTGGCTTCGTAAACGTTCAAGGTGCGCCGGTGAATGTTGATGGATTCATTTTTTTTTTTTTTTTTTTCTAGATGGAGAAATTCAATGACGCATCTCTGCTTCCAACGCACGTCCATGACAGGGATTGTTTTCTTAAATTCTCACACCGTCAATATCTGCAACAGAGAGATGAAACTTTCAGGTCATGAATGCTTAAGTTTAGTCATCATAAGAATACAATTTGCAGCCCTCTCTGATCCATTCGGGCAGAATAAAAAAGTAGAAGGTATTGCTTTTGGAATGTCCCTCGTATTTATTGATATCATAGATCTATTGAAAAATAAATAGAAAAAAAAAGAAAAAAGATTTATATCCCAAATATTGTCTTCTGTAACATCAAACACGTTTGTTGTAAAGATCGTTTGAATATTATATATATATATATATATATATATATATATATATATATATATATATAAGTGAACGTGTGTGTGTGTGTGTGTGTGTGTGTACATTTCCCTACGCAATAACTCTGTTAATTTTTAGTCTACAAACTTGAAATTTGATATACATGGTACTGACATTTGGGAAAATCTATGTGATTGGGTTTCGGCCAGAAATTTGGCTATTAAAGGGGTCAAAGTTCAACGATTTGACCTTTGAGAACTCTACCAAACTCCTCCGACAATTTTGGGTCTAAACACTTGACATTTTAGATATTCGTTCCTTGGACATGGATCTAACTTAATTACTCGATTCGAGCCCAAAACAATAAATATTAAGGGGGCATAATAGGGGTCAAAGTTTAAAAAATTACCGTTTCTTTCTTTCTTTTTTCTTTTTTTTTTTTTGCTCAGCATACACCTCCAAACACCCGGGCAACGCCAGGCACCCATTGCTAGTATATCTATAAACGTGAAAGTGTCTGTCTGTCTGTCTGTCTGTCTGTACATTTCCCTACGCAATAACTTTGTCAATTTTAAGTCTAGAGACTCGAAATTTGATATACAGGGTACTGAGATTTAGGAAAACCCATGTGATCGGTTTTCGGGCAGAAATTTTGTGATTAAGGAGTCAAAGTTGAGCGATTTGACCTTTGAGAACTCTACTAAACTCCTCCTACAATTTGAGATCCAAACACTTGAAATGTTAGATATAGATTCCTTGGACATGCATTTAACTTAATAACTTGATTTGAGCCCTAAACAATAAATTTTAAGGGGTCATAATAGGAGTCAAAGTTAAAAAAAAAATTGACCTTTTTTTTTTTTGTTTTTTCTTTTTTGCTCAGCATACACCTCAAAACGCCCGGGCAACGCCGGGCACTCATGCTAGTATACATATATATATATATATATATACATATATATATATATATATATATATACATATATATATATATATATATATATATATATATATATGGGAAAGTAAAAGGAGAAGAGCAAAATCAATACTTTAAGGGATAATACAAAGCTGGCCAAAATTATATTGGAGTTTATTTTAAAGGAAGTAAAGCTATAAAACCTATATCATTCAAACAAACACAGAATATATGGTTAAGTGGCAGTTCTAGTCATTTGCAACTGCTTTAAAGTTTCAACGTTCACTTATTTTTCGTCCAAATTTAAACAATTATTACAGTTTATAGATCACCTTCTCAGCTGTATTGTGAAAAAAAAAACTGGTGTTCAAAATCGTAAAAAAAAAAAAACTTAAGGAGCTAAGCGACGTTTTTTTTTTTTTTTTCTGACTGGTGTCCATAGCAACTATGTCGATTCAGCGCCTACTGTGTCTACTAATTCGCCGCTCTAGCAAAAAAAAGAAGTAACAAGTGAAACAGGCAGAATGAAAGGGAGATAATTGGGGGATTTTATTTAAAGCAGTCGACTGCCGTACATTATTATTACATATGTGTATGTGATGTTTATGGGGGCAAAAAAAAAAAAAAGATTGAAATAAAACAAAGAACAAGTAAATTTACTAAAAAGTCTGGAAAAATAAAAAAAAAATATAATAAATTTATAACTTAAAATATTGCAGCATTAAGAATTTTTTTAAATTCATTTTTAAACATTATATAATCAATTCTTTATGCTGCAACATTTTAAGTTATAAATTTATTATATTTTTAACTAGAATATCTTGTTCTTTTCTTTTCCAGTTTTTACAGCTAGCCTTTTATTTTTCCATGTTTAAACTTAACCATACTACCTTTCATGCTCGCATTTTTCTGTTGTAATATAATTATATATAGATATATTTATTAATTTATTCAATAAGTCGTATACATCAATTAGGGGGTTAAGGTAAGTTACCCAAAACCTCTAACTGATGTATTCTCTTATTGAATAAATTAATATATATATATATATATATATATATATATATATATATATATATATATATATAGTTATATAGTTTTTATGCCTTCATTTTCCTTTTTTATTTACTTATATATATATATATATATATATATATATATATATATATATATATATATATATATATATATATATATATATACCAGTGGTGAAAAAACCGGACTAGAGTGCTCAATGTGTAGCCAGAGCAGTATATAAGAAATTTATTACTGTGAGTCTAGAATGAGTTTACATATTGTTTCAACTAGAGGAAGATCCTCAAAGAGAGGAAATATCCAACTAGCATCGTCAGAATCCATCTATGAATTCTTTGAGGATATTCCCCTAGTTGAAACAATATGTAAACTCATTCTGGACTCACAGTAATAAATTTCTTATATATATATATATATATATATATATATATATATTATATCTATAAAAGTGAAAGTGTTTGTCTGTGTGTGCGTCTCTGTGTGTACGTTTCTCTACGCAATAACTCTGTCAATTTTTAGTCTACAGACTCGAAATTTGATATACAGGGCACTGAGATTTGGGAAAATCGATGTGATCGGTTTTTGGCCAGAAATTTAGCGATTAAGGGGATCAATGTTCAAAGATTTGACCTTTGAGGACTCTACCAAACTCCTCCGAAAATTTTCGGTCTAAACACTTGAAATTTGAGATATAGATTCATTAGACATGGATCTAACTTAATAACTTGATTTGAGCCCAAAACAATAAATTTTAAGGGGTCATAATAGGGGTCAAAGTTAAAAAAATTGACCGTTTTTTTGTTTTTTGCCCAGCATACACCTCCAAACACCTGGGCAACGCCGGGCCGAAATGCTAGTATATATATATAAAAGTGAACGTGTCTGTGTGTCTGCCCGTGTGTCTGTCTGTCTGTGTACATGTCTCTACACAATAACTCTGTTAATTTTTAGTCTACAGACTTGAAATTTGATATACATGGTACTGACATTTGTGGAAAATCTATGTGATCCGGTTTCGGCCGGAAATTTGGCTGTTAAGGGGTCAAAGTTCAACGATTTGACCTTTGAGAACTCTACCAAATTCCTCCGACAATAAAGACTTGACATTTTAGATATTCGTTCCTTGGACATGGATCTAACTTAATAACTTGATTTGAGCCCAAAACAATAAATATTAAGGGGGCATAATAGGGGTCAAAGTTTAAAAAATTACCGTTTCTTTCTTTCTTTTTTTTTTTTTTTTTTTGCTCAGCATACACTTCCAAACACTCGGGCAACGCCGGGCACCCATGCTAGTATATATATATATATGTGTGTGTGTGTGTGTGTGTGTGTGTGTGTGTGTGTGTGTGTGTGTGTGTGTGTGTGTAGGTATATAAGTAGTTTGATGTGTGTATTCCTGTGAGGCGTGGTAGGTTTCAGCTGAAAACATGAGTGTGGCTGATGAATTAATCTAGATAAGGCGAAGGCTCTCATATTACTCCAGATCTCTTGCACTAACCTGGAGTGTCCACTTTTGGGTGCTCGTTCGCTTCATCTTATCCACATTAATTCATCAGCTAAACTCATGTTTACAGCTAAAACCTACCACGCCTCACACGAATACACACATCAAACGACATATACCTACACATATATACATATATTCAAACGTACACTTACATATATATATGATATACACCTTCCTACAACTTTTATACGTACACATACAGGGTGGAGCGATAAAATTGTCAACATGGAAAAGACCACATGATTCCATTTCATTTTGATGAAAACCGATTTTGTTTTTTTGTTGCAGGCCATCCACTAGTTGGTCAGTTGTGTACAAATATCCCAAAAGCAGTAGAAACCTTTTATCATGTCTGAAAGTGACACATTGTTCAACAAGCGAAATCGGAGATGTGCCACTGTACAGCTCATGCTCTCTTCCGATTAAAGTTATGACAACAGAACTATTGCCAACACCCTCAAAATGCACCACTGGATTGCGATGAATAACAGGAACATGCCAGGGGTGAACAAAACAAAGTTTCCAGCCGCGATTATGGTCTTTGGTGTGGTTTAAAGTGAGGGCCACATCTAGCCACATCTTTGAAGTCAGTTTGAAAGTTAAAACCAAAGTGTACTTGGATGTGTGGAAGAGTGGGGCGATCTCCTGGTGCAATCAGGTGGCTGCTAGCAGACCTTGAGTGTGGCAGCAAAACTCGGCACCGGCCAAAGTCAAAAGAGACCCAGGCTTGGAGTGCTACGACTTTGTACCTTTCTCTCACTGGCCTCCCTCCTTCCCTGAACTGAAACCCACTGGACTACTTCGTTTGTTCATACGTCGATAACATCACCAACATAACCTCCCACAACACCAAAGTCACACTGATCATGGAGTATTCGCCGAGCTCCCGCCAGAAAAAGGCATGCTCCCAATTCCGGACCCATATTGAGGCGGTGATTGAGGCTGAAGGCGGCTACACTAAATAAATGTCAACTCAACCACATAAGTTACCTGAATTGATCTTTTAATAAAGGTTTGAAAATTAAGTTGTAATGGTGTTTTCTTTAGGACGACACTTTTATCGTTCCACTCTGTAAATATGAATTTACACACACACACACACATATATATATGTGTGTGTGTGTGTGTAAATTCATATTTACAGAGTGGAACGATAAAAGTGTCGTCCTAAAGAAATTCATATATATATATATATATATATATATATATATATATATATATATTCCAGGTACATAAAAATCAAGAATAATTGAATTTCAACAAAGGTCGTTAATAGTGCTCAATCAAGGAGAGCAAATTATATTTTTTTATCATTCTTTATGTAAATATAGTCATATCTTGCTACGATGTGCAGATCGTTTCGATCGTAGTAGATCTCATCAGGGAATTAATTTTTCTTGCCTAATGAGACCTATTCTGACGGAGTTAATCACATCAATTGGGTACCCATTATTGGACAAGGTATTAGTGATCATTTTTAGTTCTTCATCCAATTTAGATTGTGAACAAATCATGAGGACACGATGTGTTAAGGTCCAAATCAAATTATACTTTCGTTTGTTCGGGCAAAATGAATCCCAACGTGTATATAGCCCAGTAAACGTTGGTTTACGGTAAATTGATGCCAGATAATTTAATGGATTTTTCGTTATCAATACATCAAGGAACACTAAATTAGAATTGCTTTCACCCTCATAAAAAGGAAAATAAATAATTTTTTCCAAATAAAAACTAAGATGGTGGCTAAATGTCCAATTTACATTCGTTTACCTTGGTTAGGGACAATAAGTGAAAAATTTGTCAAACAGATTAGCTCAGCTGTGGAACATTGCTATTTTGTCTCCAATGTATATGTGGTGTTTGCGACACAACCATTATTGCCATTCTCTCGAAAAGATGCTCTGTCCCCCCCATCATAATAATGCTATTTATCAACTTAAATGTAGTTGCAGTGCCAACTACGTGGGCAGAACAACCCTCGGATTAGATGGTCGCGTCCAACAACATGTACCTAGTAAAATCCGAAATGAAATCTACCAACTAACAAACATTTTGAGCAATACGTATGGTTCTGCTATAACGGACCATTTGCTTAAAAATCCGCGATTTATATTTAAGGAAAAATATGAATTAACAAACGTAAAAGTATTGGATACACTTTAAAAAAATTCTTTTTCTGAAATAAATTTAAATGACTTTTGCTTAGCATGTTGCAATAATGCAAACGAGTTATCACTCACTAATCAGAGAGCTTTATATTAAAATAATTTTATAAAATTTTTCCAGTTTGGGCCCACTCCTTCAAAGTCAACCATTTCATTTATAAAAATGCCTAAAACTAAAGAGTTATCAATAGGCAATCTGTCAAAAAATCATTGATAAGCACAAAGAAGGAAAAGGGTATCGAATAATATCAAGGGAACTTAATTTACCACTTAGTGCAGTTGGAAACGTTATTAGAAAGTTTAAAAACCTTAGTGAAGCTATTGCAAATCTTTCAAGACATGGTCGGCCAAGGAAATTAAAAAAATACACGTGAAGATTTTTTTATAAAATACACGTGAAGATTCCTTTTTATAAAATACATGTGAAGATTTTTTATAAAATACACGTGAAGA
This sequence comes from Euprymna scolopes, assembly GCF_053919585.1. Taxonomy (NCBI): domain Eukaryota; kingdom Metazoa; phylum Mollusca; class Cephalopoda; order Sepiida; family Sepiolidae; genus Euprymna; species Euprymna scolopes. The sequence continues at coordinate 63,850,178 of NC_136501.1, forward strand.
TTTTTTTATAAAATACACTTGAAGATTTTTTATAAAATACACCTGAAGAGTTTTTTTATAAAATACACGTGAAGATTTTTTTATAAAATACACGTGAAGATTTTTTTATGAAATACGCGTGAAGATTTTTTTATAAAATACACGTGAAGATTTTTTTATAAAATACACCTGAAGATTTTTTTATGAAATACGCGTGAAGATTTTTTTTTATAAAATACACGTGAAGATTTTTTTTATAAAATACGCGTGAAGATTTTTTATAAAATACACGTGAAGATTTTTTTTATAAAATACACGTGAAGATTTTTTTATAAAATACACGTGAAGATTTTTTTATAAAATACACGTGAAGATTTTTTTATAAAATACACGTGAAGATTTTTTATAAAATACACGTGAAGATTTTTTTATAAAATACACGTGAAGATTTATTTTATAAAATACACGTGAAGATTTATTTTATAAAATACACCTGAAGAATTTTTTATAAAATACACCAAAATGTTGTGAAACTAATACTCAAGGTGAGAAGAGTAGCCCGAATAATCCAAACTCTGCGAAACATTCATTATTATTTATTACCTAACACTTGCTTAGAATCAGACATCAGTGATTTCTCATATAACGCGAATTAGGTTTTATAATTTTTCTCTGATTGAGATTATAATTGTGTTGTTTTATTGTGTGTTGCAAAGCGCGTAAGTTTATTAGATTATGCTTTCACATCTATGCGATTGATTTTTGGATCACGATTGACTTAATTAAAGAAGCTTGTTAGACCTTGGTGGAAGGATGAACTCGTTTTATGTGTTCTAGATTTATCAACCATGCGATTGTCAGGATGTTTTTAGTTTGTTTGCTTTTTGTTTTTTTTTACCAAACCAATAAAAAGATTGTTCTGGGTTCCTGTTTATTTGCTTCCCCATGAGGGCAGAGTTAGACACAAGGTCGATTTTTAATGTGAGGAAGGAATCCAGTCATCAAAAATTCCTTAGATTTTAACACAAATAAAAATTGCTTCTCTCTGGTAGAAATTTCTCTTTCGCTGACCGAGGGCTGAAAAGACTAATTATGCAGAATCAGAACAGATACTACACTTAATTCCTAGCCAATAACAGGTTATATAATGGCAATTCTTAATCTGAATAAATCATGTTATTTATATGAAGTACAATAAGGGTTCCGTTTGAAATTCCATGCATATTCCCTAAATCGATAGAAACCTTCCCGAGTTCAACAAGATACACCTGAAGAGGATCGGAGGTTACGTCGACCGAAACGTTGTGAAAATGACATTGAGAATGAAGAATGACATTGACATTGACATTGAAAATGACATTGACATTGAAAATGATATTGACAATGAAGAATGACATTGACAATGAATTAGTCCAAAGAATCCAAATAACACAAATAACCAATCCCTATCTCAAAAATTCAGAAACGCATCATCATCATCATTATCACCATCATTCATTTTGAATGAATCAGATGATTATTGTTGGCATTCATTTCCTCGACATCTTTCTGGTTAGAATCCTTTCTAGAGAGACATTAAGTATTTACACATGAACATTTAGCATCCTTAGGTGAAAGTGTTTTTTGTGGAATGGACTGAATTCGAACCTGATACACCGAGGTTGTCAGGCCGTGTCATTAACCACTTAGCCACCGTCACATGCTATTGTGGATGATGATGATGATGATGATAATGACATCAGTCTGCGTTCAGGATTTGGTAAGTATGGAATGGAAACATTCTAGAAGAGTAAAACTCAATAAATCTGGATTTAACATAAACATTAGAGATTCGGATCGGGAAGAAGCATATTTTTAGTCAAGTTCACGCCAAACTTGGCATATTGCTATTTGAGACCATGTTTAGGGAAGATGAGCCGGATGTCACTTTACATCACAACTAAAACTTCTGCATGTCAGTGCAATCAGGGAAGCGGGTAACAGGGAGGGAATTCCAAAGTCTAACAGTCCGGGATAAGAAGCTGTTAAAGAGGAAAGCTTTCCAGCATCTAGGGGCCGCGACATTCGTTGACATCTATGCTGATGACACGACCATCTACGGCAACACATCAAAGGCCGTAAATGACAAAGCTTTCTCTCATTCCCTCTCCTCTGATCTTGAGCACGTCGTTCAGTGGAGGAAGAGATGGCTGGTTACTTTTAATGCATCTAAAACCAAGCTCCTAACTAGCATCAATTGAAATGGATGGCTCTCGTCTTGGGGAGGCTTCATGTTTTGACAAGCTCCTGGGTTTGACCTTTACTCCTGATCTGAAATGGAACACGTATATAAAGTCTGTTGCCCAGGCCGCTGGGAAAATGGTAGGATCCTTCTACCGCTCCAGAAGATATCTCACTACTGGTGCAATTCTCTATCTCTATAAAAGCCAAAGATGGAGTACTGCTGCCACATCTGGGCTGGAGCTTCAAAAAACAGCCTATCCTGCCTTGACAATGTACAAAATAGACTCCGTGGCTTAGCGGGGGATGCTCTCTTCTCTTCCCTACAACCTCTCTCTCATAGAAGAGACGTTGCGAGCCTGTCTTTGTTTTATCGTTATTTCCATGGCAAGTGATTGTCCGAGCTCCAATCTCTGGTCCCCCCTCGCCAATCCTTCATGATAAACACCCGTCTAGCTAAAACCACTGTAAGTAATTTCCCCCACTCTTTATCTGCGCCTAAATCAAAACGTAGATTCCATGAACATAGCTTTTTTCTGAGAAGTGCATGCCTGTGGAATTTTCTTCCGTTTGCCTGTTTCCCACCTGACTACAACTTGGATGTCTTCAAGTTTAACATAAACAAATTCCTGATTAATCGCCCCCTTAAGTAAGACACTTTATCAAATCTCCAATACCAACTATTACTACGATATTATCCCATCGATTATTGTACACAAAATAACCCTTATCCCCGAGTGGCTTACGGGCCTTGATAAGTGGTGATCCCCATGTAAAAAAAAAAAAAAAAACAGCAAATGGATGGGATTTTGTTGCTAAACAGGACATGTACATTGAGGGGTATAAGTGCGATGAGTTCGTTAGAACACATTCTATTAAAATGATTGTAGAACGGACACAGGGACGCAATATTGCTGCGACGAGACAGGAATTTCTTAATATAAGCAAAACATTATTGATCTAAAATGCATCAAGCATTGAGGCTTCCTTTCCTTCTGCAAAGCCAAAAACCAAAACAACAATTTTCCTCTCAAAACAAACAAACCAAACATCTTGAATAAATATTTGAAGATATAAAGAACTTGAAGCATACAAACTTTTATCGAAATAATCAGATTTAGCATTAAATAACTTGAAAAAGGTTGATATGCCATGAAACAAAACAAGCAAACCAAACATCATGAATAAATATTTGAAGATATAAAGAACTTGAAGCATACAAACTTTTATCGAAATAATCAGATTTAGCATTAAATAACTTGAAAAAGGTTGATATGCCATGAAACAAAACAAGCAAACCAAACATCATGAATAAATATTTGAAGATATAAAGAACTTGAAGCATACAAACTTTTATCGAAATAATCAGATTTAGCATTAAATAACTTGAAAAAGGTTGATATGCCATGAAACAAAACAAGCAAACCAAACATCATGAATAAATATTTGAAGATATAAAGAACTTGAAGCATACAAACTTTTATTGAAATAATCAGATTTAGCATTAAATAACTTGAAAAAGGTTGATATGCCATGAAACAAAACAAGCAAACCAAACATCATGAATAAATATTTGAAGATATAAAGAACTTGAAGCATACAAACTTTTATCGAAATAATCAGATTTAGCATTAAATAACTTGAAAAAGGTTGATATGCCATGAAACAAAACAAGCAAACCAAACATCATGAATAAATATTTGAAGATATAAAGAACTTGAAGCATACAAACTTTTATTGAAATAATCAGATTTAGCATTAAATAACTTGAAAAAGGTTGATATGCCATGAAACAAAACAAGCAAACCAAACATCATGAATAAATATTTGAAGATATAAAGAACTTGAAGCATACAAACTTTTATCGAAATAATCAAATTTAGCATTAAATAACTTGAAAAAGGTTGATATGCCATAAAACAAAACAAGCAAACCAAACATCATGAATAAATATTTGAAGATATAAAGAACTTGAAGCATACAAACTTTTATCGAAATAATCAGATTTAGCATTAAATAACTTGAAAAAGGTTGATATGCCATGAAACAAAACAAGCAAACCAAACATCATGAATAAATATTTGAAGATATAAAGAACTTGAAGCATACAAACTTTTATTGAAATAATCAGATTTAGCATTAAATAACTTGAAAAAGGTTGATATGCCATGAAACAAAACAAGCAAACCAAACATCATGAATAAATATTTGAAGATATAAAGAACTTGAAGCATACAAACTTTTATCGAAATAATCAGATTTAGCATTAAATAACTTGAAAAAGGTTGATATGCCATAAAACAAAACAAGCAAACCAAACATCATGAATAAATATTTGAAGATATAAAGAATTTGAAGCATACAAACTTTTATCGAAATAATCAGATTTAGCATTAAATAACTTGAAAAAGGTTGATATGCCATGAAACAAAACAAGCAAACCAAACATCATGAATAAATATTTGAAGATATAAAGAACTTGAAGCATACAAACTTTTATCGAAATAATCAGATTTAGCATTAAATAACTTGAAAAAGGTTGATATGCCATGAAACAAAACAAGCAAACCAAACATCATGAATAAATATTTGAAGATATAAAGAACTTGAAGCATACAAACTTTTATCGAAATAATCAGATTTAGCATTAAATCACTTGAAAAAGGTTGATATGCCATAAAACAAAACAAGCAAACCAAACATCATGAATAAATATTTGAAGATATAAAGAACTTGAAGCATACAAACTTTTATCGAAATAATCAGATTTAGCATTAAATAACTTGAAAAAGGTTGATATGCCATGAAACAAAACAAGCAAACCAAACATCATGAATAAATATTTGAAGATATAAAGAACTTGAAGCATACAAACTTTTATCGAAATAATCAGATTTAGCATTAAATAACTTGAAAAAGGTTGATATGCCATGAAACAAAACAAGCAAACCAAACATCATGAATAAATATTTGAAGATATAAAGAACTTGAAGCATACAAACTTTTATCGAAATAATCAGATTTAGCATTAAATAACTTGAAAAAGGTTGATATGCCATAAAACAAAACAAGCAAACCAAACATCATGAATAAATATTTGAAGATATAAAGAACTTGAAGCATACAAACTTTTATTGAAATAATCAGATTTAGCATTAAATAACTTGAAAAAGGTTGATATGCCATGAAACAAAACAAGCAAACCAAACATCATGAATAAATATTTTAAGATATAAAGAACTTGAAGCATACAAACTTTTATCGAAATAATCAGATTTAGCATTAAATAACTTGAAAAAGGTTGATATGCCATGAAACAAAACAAGCAAACCAAACATCATGAATAAATATTTGAAGATATAAAGAACTTGAAGCATACAAACTTTTATCGAAATAATCAGATTTAGCATTAAATAACTTGAAAAAGGTTGATATGCCATGAAACAAACAAGCAAACCAAACATCATGAATAAATATTTGAAGATATAAAGAACTTGAAGCATACAAACTTTTATCGAAATAATCAGATTTAGCATTAAATAACTTGAAAAAGGTTGATATGCCATGAAACAAAACAAGCAAACCAAACATCATGAATAAATATTTGAAGATATAAAGAACTTGAAGCATACAAACTTTTATCGAAATAATCAGATTTAGCATTAAATAACTTGAAAAAGGTTGATATGCCATGAAACAAAACAAGCAAACCAAACATCATGAATAAATATTTGAAGATATAAAGAACTTGAAGCATACAAACTTTTATCGAAATAATCAGATTTAGCATTAAATAACTTGAAAAAGGTTGATATGCCATGAAACAAAACAAGCAAACCAAACATCATGAATAAATATTTGAAGATATAAAGAACTTGAAGCATACAAACTTTTATCGAAATAATCAGATTTAGCATTAAATAACTTGAAAAAGGTTGATATGCCATAAAACAAAACAAGCAAACCAAACATCATGAATAAATATTTGAAGATATAAAGAACTTGAAGCATACAAACTTTTACCAAATTGAGCGGATATGGCATAGAATAAATTCAAATCTAGACAAGTTGTACACTCAAAACTCGAAAGTCTAATCTGCCCTACTATTTAATGTATAGCTAGTGTGAAGTTATATTGTCCAAGGTTACGAGTGCAAATGAATGCTGAGTACATCACGATTGTAACTATTACACAACATCTATATGACACAATCTATATGAGACGAAATTCCAATTTACAGTGTTATATAATACTTCATTGGGTGTTCGTATTATTTGGATTATCGAACTACTATTCTCATCTTGAGTGTCATTTTCACAACATTTCGGTCGATGTAACCTCCGACCTTCAGGTGTACCTTGTTGAACTTCGGAATGTTTCTGTCGAACTCAGTAATCTGGACCTAATTTCGAATGTAACCTTTTTATTTACTTCACCGGGGTAGCATGCTCTCGTTCTGTCAGCCATGACTAGATAGAGGTCCTAAGTAACTCACAATTGTATTTTTCGGTCGCTCACACTGGCAATTGAACCTTCAACCTTTAAATGACACTCAAGATGAGAACAGTAGTCCGACGAATCCAAATAATACGAATAACCAATCTTTATCTAAAAAATTCAGAAACGTATTATCCATTAGGTGTTATTTGATTAGTGGGTTTGTTGGTTGGTTTACGGTATATCAACTCTTTTCAGGTTATTTAATGCCGAATCCAGTGATTTTGAAGAACAATTTTTTAATAGAGTATATTTGTTTTGTTTTGTTTTTTAAGTCGGTTTCTATTTAACCCATAGTATGGACCCTAACAGGTACTACAACTCCGGGTCAGAGTGGACCTGGGAGCAATGGCAATTAAAGGATGGCTCCACACTACCCAAAGCCTGCAAGCTGGGGCCTCACCATCGGATATAGTTTAAGGTCATATCCAGGACTGGTGTTATTTGATGTTTTTTGATCAGGATATATAGATAGACAAGGAGACAATGACTATTTTTATTTGAAATATATTTCTTTTAAATTAATTACTAAGATCGGTCCATTTTCTTTAACTATGAGTTGCTTCTCTCTGAATCATCCTGACAATCGTTTAAAGCCTCTATCTAATACTATCTTACATTACACAATTGTCTTGTCGAGCAGGCCATGAATTCGCTGACTGAAACCCTATGCTGTAGGTTTAACTAGGAGCAGAAGATATAATGCCACTAAAACTTATGTTTAGTATTCTTATTACAATCTTCATCAAAATCCATTAAATGATTTTGATTCAGGAAAAGATTTTTAAGACTTAAGCAAAAGCGTTCTTAATAAGAAATTGAAATTCAGGGAATCTTCTTATAAGGTGTTTAATGACTGGATCATATTTCATGTAAATCTGAAATATTTAAATTTTCAAATGTCAGTTTGTGTCCATATTATATCCTCCAAAAACCCTTTCAAATACTCCAGTTTTTTTTTAGATAAGAATTGATGATTTGTATTATTGAATTATTTGGACTAATTTTTCTCATCCATGATGGCAATGTAATCTCCGATTTTCATCAGGCATATAACGACTCATGGCACAATGGATAAAAGTCCAAAGTTTAATTAGTTCTATGTGACAGTCTTTTGGATGGTCCAATCCTCAGTATGCACTCAATAGTATTTGAGGGTGGAAAACTAACCAAAACCAGCAATTCTTCCCTCTCTGTCAGAAACATTGCTCCTTAAATGGGAGGACTAAAGAGCAAAATAAGAGCAGCGAGAGTTACGAGCACAATCACGTTGACACCAGTTCCTGTCAGATCACCAAAGGTAAGCAACGTTGAGCCTGGCCAGTACCAGATGGGTGACCATTTGGGAAGGTTGGGCGCTCTATGTACCTTCACCCTCAAACAAAGTTGTGGATGACCTATGCTCCTCCAGGGGTTCAAAGCTATGGATGAATGGATGGAGAGTTATGAGGTTGCCAAAAGTAAAGCCAACGTCCACTTTCCATATGATGGGTTAGTTAGGAAGTCAGTTTCTACAAACCGTCCAACAGATGACCTCTATGACAACAGGTTGCTAATGGGAGGTGATGTTGACAGAGAGGCTGGTATTAGAAGCGATTAACGAGGCAGCTTAGCATTATTCCACCTGAAAAAATTGTAAAGCTCTCTCCACCCTAATCCAGGTGAAGAAGAAAGAGAAAAAAAAAAGTGAAAAAATAACAGGAAAGAGACAGAACGAGATAGGGAGAGAGAATTGAAGAGAATTAGTTTGAAAAGAGAAAGAAAGGAAGAAATGTGTAACATATACCGGTTCGACGTTGATACTGTTCATGGCTGCTTTTCCTGTTAGCTTTCTGCTGCTGATGGCTGTATCGATAATGGAGGTGTTACCTCTCGCAGCCCAGCTGAGTAGTGATTAAGGGTGCGGTCCTGTACGTGCCACCTCGTTAGGTACGACCGCTACCACCATCCACTGCAACCACCACCACCACCACCGCCACCACCTTCTCGTACCTTTGATGTTGCACATCCACTTGCCTGTTGTCTCTTGGACGGTCCTACCTTGCAGTGAGAGCCAGATTCTGGTATCGTCAGCTGTGATCGTATTGGGAGTCTAGCAAGTGGCTTGCTTATAACAAGCTTTTGAGTTACCGGATTCTGGTAAGTCTTTGCAATTTGGCTTTTCTTGCCCGTTTCCTGTTAGCCTAATGTTAATGATTCCAAAATAGTTATTTTGGCCCTTTTTTTTTTTTATTTTTATTGCTTTCGCCAAGAGGAGAATTTTTGATGGCCCAATTGATGCTAGTTTTCAGAAAATGTTGTGACCTCATAAAGAAAGCATATGCTTTTATTTATTTTATTTCTAGTACTAATTTTAAAAAAATAAATTTATTTTACCAATAATATAAAAATACCACATGAACAGTGAACACCATTTATTTAAATACATACATTATTTACATATCATATTAAACTAACAGTGCTATCGTTAAAATTTTAACATTTTATACAAATCTAACACTAAAAACAGCACCATCTGTAGATTATAAATGCATACAAAATGTACCTGTGACCGCTTGGGTCACAACCACTACCAATATTTAGTTCATTTTTATTTCATTCTAAAATTACTTTAAAAAAAAAAAAAAGACTTCTTACCGGAGAATTCAATTTTTATGGTTCAATTCATGCTAGTCATTAGAGAATGTTGTGATCTTAAAGAAAAGTTTTATTATTATTATTATTATTATTATTATTATTATTATTATTATTATTATTATTATTATTTTCTAGTAGTAATTTCAAATAATTTTAGTATACTAGCCATTTCACGCATACACTGGATGCTATTTATTCATATAACATGCATTACCTGCACATCATATTAAACAAACAGAGACGCCATTAAAATTTAAACATTTCATAAAAATCAAACCTAAATAAAAAGAAAATAATCAATAAATTATAAACACATACAGGACATACAGTGACCCGTTGGGTCATAACCACTATCATTCTATTAATTCTACCTTGATTTCATTAAAAAAAATTTCAGAAACTCTTGCAATATCTGTTGGGACATTCTTTTTGCATAACCAAAAATAACAAGTCTTTTTGCTTCTATACTATCCTCATTAATATTTACTAACTAGGAGTTCTCAAACTGGTCATCATCAGTGATTGATGGCTGACAATAACGAGTGGTGTTCCCCGGAGCCTGAGTGACAACAAGTCTTCTTAGATTTCCAGCATTCTCCTCCTCTTTCACTCATCATGGAAAATCATTTCGGATTACCGCAATATCTGTTGCTATTATTATTATTTGTACTCACTAGGAGTTCTCACAAGGGCCATCATCATTACTCAATGACAACAACTGGTGGTGTTCCTTGGAGTGTGGGTGACAACAAGTATCCCCAGATTTCCAGAACTCTCAAACTCTTTTGATAATCTTTTCAAATAAATTTTCATTATTAAAACAACCATTGCCATTGACTTCGCGCTGGCTATAATCACTGGTCTTCACTGAAATTTGGGTGGTGATAAGCCTCCTCAAAGTCCCAATATTCTTTGTACTCATCCAGTCGATGTCTGGTTAGTACTTTCTCTCCTCAGTTAATTGGTCCTTCTTGACTATTTACACCTATTATGTGTTGTATTAACCAAAACTGATTTATTATTATTATTATTATTATTATTATTATTATTATTATTATTATTGGTTCACAAAGAGCTTTCACACAGGTCTTCAGAGATCTTTCTCTGAAAACAGCCTGTGGTGTTCCCTTGAAGCTGAGTGACAACAAGTCCCCCACACTTTCCAGTACTCTCCACCTCTTTTGATAACATTTGCAAATAAATTTGCATTATCGCAACAGTTGTTTGCCATTGATTTCTCGTTGGCAGCCGCTATTGGTCTTTGATGAGATTTGAGTGGCAATAAGCCTCCCCAAGGTCCCAGTTCTATTCACACTTATTCGGCTGAGGTCTGGTCAGTTCATCGGTCTTTCCTTCCTCCTTAACTCTACTTGGTTATTTGGTCTCGCTCTTTTTTTTTTTTTTAGAGGGGGGCAGTGATGTGGCAATGGGGGTCGGTTGGGTTAGAGAACTTATAGATATGCGGTTTCAGTGTTCTTGGTTCCATGTAGTGTTTCATGTTTTGCTTTTGCAGCAGTTTGTCTGACCAGCACATGTTGCTCCTGTGTGTTAGTTTCCACATTCAAGGGTTTTCTTAATGTTTCAGTTGTTTTCATGATTGTTGTTCGTTGTATTTTTCCAGTCATTCCTTTGATTCCGATTTCTCCCATTCTTTTTACAAAGTTTTTGGGATTGTTCCTAGTGCTCCTACTATTATAGGTATCATTTTGATTTTCTTCGTCTTCCATATCCCTTTCAGCTCTCTGTATTATTATTATTATTATTATTATTAAATAGATAGAAGTATTGTTTACTCACTAGGCGTAGTCACACAAGCCATCATCAAAGATTGCTCTTTGGGAACAACTTGTGGTGTTCCCTGGAGTCTGAGTGACAACAAGTCTCCCCAGATTTCCAGTACTCCCCACCTTTTTCGATAACCTTTGCAAAAGAATTTGCGTTATCGCAACAGCCGCTCACCATTGATTTCTCGTTGGCTGCGACCATTAGTCTCTATTGGAATTTGGATGGCATATTTATTATTCTTACACGGTAAGTAAGAGATTTCATTCGTCATCTAATTTACATATGCGATTCTAGTATGTAAGCGAATTAGTTAGAAACACTGAAAAAAAGAGAGTCGCTCTTTCCCTAAATGCTCACAGAGACGTCAAAAATGTTAGAAAGTCATTGGAGCAACATAGGATGAGAGATGAGCAAGAGGAACGTATAGATATCGAAGAAAGAAACTAGTGACTTGTTAATTTAATTATAAATTACAGATAATTTGAACAATTAAAACATTTTTTTCTCAAGTATAACTTAATCCCAGAACTGAAGTATATTTTAGTATGCATTTTGCGTTATGAAAGTTTATAGACAAAAAACTTAAAGAAACAAACCTTGAGTAACTCACATTTAGCATGATAGATAGATAGATAGATAGATAGATAGATAGATAGATAGATAGATAGATAGATTGATAGATAGATAGATAGATAGATAGATAGATAGATGTTGAAAGGAAAAAAGAATATTTACTTAGCATTAATTATTGTAATGACGTTATGTCTTAATGGCAATCATATTCGTTTATAAATAGTTTCTTATTAAGTTATTAAATTTGAAAGAAAATCAGTAAATGGTCTGAAAGTCAGGGTGTAGTGTTTAGATTGAAGATCGTTCAATGTCTTGATCAGAATCACGCTAGCCCTAAATTATTTTTGTTATAAATAACTTTTGGTGTACAATGATTTATAATTGGTATAATTTTAGGACTACATTGAAGGATGACCATGTGGATGATAGACAGACAGAAATTTTGGTCTTTTATATATAGACCAAGACCTTATGTAAAAAAGGGGCATTCTGCATTAGAACAAGGGTTCAAATTGCCTCAGTTGAGAAAGATCCATTCTTCACTGACTGAAGACAAACAGAACTTTGATCCCAAATCGAAGGCCGAGTTAGTCAGACAAACAATCTGCAGTTTTCATTAAGAAAAAGGTTAGATCAAATATTGAAAATAGAGTTGAACTCTTATAATGTTTATGGATTTTACACAGACAGATACACACACATATTAATTGAATTTAAAGGAATTTATATATATATATATATATATATATATATATATATATATATATACATATATATACAGGGTGAGTCATGGGAAACGGATGTTTTTAAGGAAAACAGATCTCTGTGAATGTTTCAACAAAAATTTTATAATGTGAATAAAAACATTCTCAAGGAGAGCAAGGAGCGTTCTAAAAACATCCATTCCCCGTGACTCACCATATATATATATATATATATATATATATATATATTAGTGATGAGATTATTCCAATATTTTTCCCGATTCTGATACAATTACCAATTCCATACTGAATTCCCAATATATATATATATATATATATATATATATATTATATATATATATATAAAGAACTTGAAGCATACAAACTTTTTTCATTAAACAACCCGAAAATGGTTGATATGTCATAAAACAAAACGACTAAAACAACCAATATCTTATATCAATTTCATGATTTAAATTTGGAGATGAGTCAAATTAATTATTTTGTTATAAATAAGTCAAATTCTGATAACCCATAAATAATTGGGAAGATAATTTCAATTTTTGAAAGAATATGTTTTTTAATACTGGAAAAAAAAATGGTTTTTCGCCATTTACGACCAACAATTTTTTTCCATGATAATGACGTCATAAATGTTGGTATGTCCAGGATTGTATAAAAAAAAAGGGAAAAGCAACGCAACTGATATTTAAAAGTGAAGCTGTAATTGTGTAAGATTAATCTGTAAGAATAATCTGATCAGAAAAGAAGATCAAATCGTACGAGATTAGATTGATCTGTCACGATTACAAAATCCCATTTAAAAATTAGATGTTTTTTTTTGCCATCATAGACATACGTAGAATATTTATTTTGCTTTAAGATGGTGCTTTAAAGCAAGTAAAAGATTTCGTTCTTTTATTATCTGCATCCATAACAGTTCTCTGCTCTGTTTTAATTTGAGAACTGTGTAAGTCTTTCTGGTTCTTTGTAAAAGCGCTTACAGTGCAACCTATGTTTCGATTTACTTATCTCCCCACAAGAACAAATTTAGGCAAAACGTTGGTATTTAATGTGGGGAAAAAAAAAATCCAAATCCCAAAAGGGGCACTCCGGATTGAGACAAAAACAAGAACTGCCTCAGTCTAGAATGACCTTTCTTCGTCGGCCAAAGACAGAAGAAATAAAGTTGCAATATGTTATATGTATGAAATAGAGAAAGGTAACAGGGGTTATCAACACATAAAATAAGAAAATTGATGATGAAAATAAAAATTGGATGAATTAAAATATTTATTAATCCATCAAATATTCAAATAATGATTCTAAAAAAATCAATAAATGTTTTTTAATTGTTATATTGAGCTTCCTATAATCTCGATAGGTTCCAATGTAAAGGTAACATTTCTCACGAAACAATTGTAACGAATATGAAAATACACAACTTGATGCTCTCATTTTGATCTTTGTTTTCCAGAGGTTAATAACGAATGAAGTGAAATGTGAATACAAGAGTGCTCCATACCGAAGTAGAGCAGGGTATACTCTATTTGTTTTTACATAAGCGGTAATATGCTGCTACACAGTCATGAACATGTTTCGGTCACCTAGCTACTAGTAACTAGAAACCTCTTTAGGCGATGCAGCTTATATGAAAGCAAAATATTATGTAAAAACATATAAAGAGTGTATATATATATATATATATATATATATATATATATATATATATATATATATATGTATATATATATATACACTCTTTATAAAACATATAAAGAGTGTATATATATATATATATATATATATATATATATATATATATATATACTATTGAACCCTTGACCAGACAGTTGATGTCGAAACGCAGATCAATTAACATAAGGTCTTTTCTAATGTTTATATATTTCTATTTATAAACGCTCTACACATGTATTGAGCACTTTTGGAAAAATGTTGTTTCTTTAGTTCAATAGATTTGATATATTTTAACATGGATATCATCACCGCATTTCTCTAGTTAGTTCTTAACTGCAATAATCATGTTAGTCAACATTTTTTCTGTGTAAGAATAATGTGTCCCAATTGGGCACGTGGTGCAATGAGGTAAAAAGGTGAGCTGGTTAATCTTAATGCATCCAAAACCAAACTTCTATCTTTTCACCACCAACGCTCTGATTCCCACTTGATATGCTTCTGGAGCTGACTTTCACTCCTGAATTGAAAATAGAAGACTTATGTCAAATCTGTTGCCAATGTCACTTGAAAAATGGTTGTATTTTTTCACCATTCCAGAAGGTATCTCACTCCTGATGCAATCCTCTACCTGTGCAAGAACCAAATATATCCTAAGATGGATTGCTGTTGCCACATCTGGGAACGTGCTGCTCAAAGCACTTTTTTCTGCCTTGACAGGGTTCAAAAACCGACTTCGAAAACTAGTAGATAATGTCCTTTTCTTCTTACAATCTCTTTCTCACAGAAGAGACATTGCGAGTCTATCTCTGCTCTATCATTATTTTCATAGTAACTGCTCAGCTAAGCTTTAATGTGTGCTCCCTCTGCAAAACATTCACAACAAACACACGTCTAGCTACAACCACTGCCAACAATATCCCCATCTCTCTATCTGTGCCTAAAACTTTACACAAATTCCATGAATAAATTTTCTTTTCTAGAACTGCCCGCCTATGGAATCATGAGGTTGCTTTCCAGCTGATTCCAACATGGTCGTTTTCAAGTCCAATATAAACAAGTTCTTGTTGAGCCATCTTCTTAATTAATTTGTCTGTTGACCTGTAGAATTGCGGGATTTTACCAAGAGCAGCAATGTTTAATGATTACATGTGAAATAGGGGAAGGTTTAGCCCAGAACACACAACTCTCACTCAATTAATTTGCAATTCCGTGCCTGACAAGTCTTTGCTTACCACAGAGGCACAAACAACCAGAAGACGACGGATCCTGATGGCGATTCCTTGGCTTTAGCCGCCAGAGCCTTATTAGTCAGGTTTCAGCCTTAATACCACTAAGTGCCAAACCTGTATGACATGCATGACATTGTCAGTAACTGGATTTCCAGATGATATAGCTCTGAGACTATCCCGTTGCTAACACCACTACCATGGTGAGGAAGGGCTGGACTTTAAGGGTAAATTGTAACTTGTACTGACATTGAGAAAATTTAAAATGGCCGACTGTGTTTAACCTTTTGCAGGATTATGTGGAAGAGCATTACACTTGTTTGAAGTTATCAGTCTGGATTACGTTTTCGTGTGAGGCGGAAGATGGATGTTCGTTACTCTTCTCAACGGATTAACAGTTAATAACAGAAGTTACAACAACAACAAAAAAATGAAAAGGAAAGAGAAAATATAAAAGTCAAAATGTAAAAAAAGTGAGAAAAAAAAAAGATCATGTCAAAAAGTGGCATTAGAAATAAAGACTAATAATGAAATCGATTTTATTATCTCGATTAGAACCAGACGATATATTTTTGCTTCTCCGTAATCAACACTTTATTCAATAAATGTTTTTTTGTTTTGTTTTTTTTGCTTGACATTTTGTTTGTTTTTTTTTTAATTTTCTTACTTATATAACCTTTTCACAGGTTCATTTTCATTTGATTAACGAGTTTTAATCATTTGTAAGAAGTATTCTATGTTTCGACTTTAAAAAACTACAAAACCGGTTGATATGCCGTAAAACAGAAAAAAAACAAAAACAAAACAACTTCATTTTAGTGCTTATTAATTTAATTAAAAATATACACTACAATTGTATTACTTGGATTATTCAGACTACTTTTCATCGCATGCCCCCCTTCACATTCGCAACTGGTTGTGACTGTTTTAATGGCCCCATCTAGTCATAGCCATTTTTGATCAACTTATTTATCTTCTCAGGCGGTTGAGTGTTTTACACTGAAGCCAGGATGATTCTGAACCTTCTGGGATTCTTTTTCTCAATTCAGAAGCACCCTGGCTAAGATAAGAGAATACTCCGTTCTACTAAAATAAAACCCTCTCCACCTTCTGAAGCCCTTCCTCCTGATTTACAAGCACTCTGGCTCCAATAGGAAATACTCAACCGCCTGAGAACAGGAATGGAACGACCAAACGTTACTATGACCAAATGATGCTACAAAACTGACCCAACAATCTGCGAATGTGAAAAGGAGAGCCATACTATGCAACACTGACTTGTCTACCATCTACTGTCCGACTGGTGCAGTTTGAAAAATCTTACAGAATAGATCGATGATGCAAAGAAATGCATAAATAAAGGTGGGAAATTGTCGTATGATCACATACTTCAAGGAAATGCAAAGAAGATGATGGGCCGTTCTACTAGGTATCTCACTGCCGATGCTATCCTCTATCTGTATAAGAGCCAAGTGCGTCTTAAAATGAAGTACTGTTGCTACATCTGGGCAGGAGTTGATACAGTTCAATACTGACTTTGAAACTTAGTATGTAATACCCTTTTCTTTTCCCTGCAAACTCTTTCCGACAGAAGAGGTGTTGCAATCCTGGCTCCGCTATATCATTATTTTCATGGCAAGTACTCGTCTGAGTTCCAATCTGTGGTCTCTCCTTGCCAATCTTTCACAAAACACTCGACTAGCTACAACCACTATCAACAATTTCCTTCACTTTCTATCTGTGCCTAAATCTGAATGCAGCTTCTATGAACAAAGCTTCTTTCCTAGAACAACCCACCTGTGGAACACTGTTCCACTGGTCTGCTTCCTGGCCGACTACAATATAGTAGTCTTCAAGTTCAATGTAAACAAGTTCTTGTTGCGCCATCCCCTTAAATAATTCAAATTCTACCCAATCTACACCATTACCGATTACTACACTACCACCTTACACTCATCAACCCTTATCCTCGAGTGGCCTTCGAGCCATGATAAGTGGGGATTTCTTTGTAAAAAAAAAATATTATTCGTGCATTGTTTTGGCCGATATAGCTTCCGACCATATTTAGATGCGTCTTGTCAAGCTTGTGAATCTTTATGTTGAAACCCTAAATCTGAAAATAAATTTTGAATGGAGCGCTTTATTTAATCCACGAGGGTACCTCACTTTTGTTCTGTCAGCCATTACTGGATAGAAGTCTTTAGTGATTCATAATTGTATTCTTCGTATCGCCTGTACTGAGGATTGAATCTTCAACTTCTAGGAGACTGTCACTCAGAATTAATTATTAGTACCACGGATTCTTAAAATCCAGCATAAAGATTCCCAAATTTGACAACATGCACCCAAAGAAGGCTGGAAGTTACATCGGCTGAAAAGTTTTAAGAATAACATCCAAGATGAGAACAGTAGTCCAAATAATCTAAACAATCCAAATTATCAATCTATATCTCAAAACCTTCGAAACATAATACAATACATTATTAAAACCATTTCTCAAAGGTGCTTCATACCAAATTTGTTCCAATTTTATAAAGCAGCTTTGGAGCTTATAAGTGAACAATAAACGAGCAGATAGATAAGCATGCTAAGTTTAGATATACAAACTTTTCTGAAAATCGATTGCATAAATTTGGGAATATGTTCTATGTGTGTAAAAGAGCCTATTGTATGGGGGTTGCTTTTGTTATAGCACTTTAAAACGAGATTAATTTTCTTTGTGGTCCATTCGTTCTTTTGTGTGGTCTTTACTTTATGGTGATCATATTTATTTGTTTGTTTTTGGTCTGTAATTACCTGCTACCATGAAATAATAAAAGAATGTTAGCTGAGTTCAAATGTTAGCTGTCAAAGAGACCCCTATCAATCATGATGCTCAGATTTTTCTTCTGAGCCCCACGGTTTTTATATACGTTTGTGTGTCATTTCATTTCCATGCTTTTGTTGGTGTATAAAGTAACACCAGGCCTAGACTTACTTTACCTGGTATTCTATTAGAAGGAGACTATTCATCTATTCCATATGTAGAAATAAAAGTGAACTATTATATATATATATATATATATATATATATATATATATATATATATATATATATATGGCATAATCACATTGACACACCGGTTTCCGTCAGATCACCAGTTCTTTGATTTCTTTTCCTTCTCTTCAAACCGGATATTTTACCTAGCTGTTTGCTGTGATACCATGAATCGCCTTGATGCCTTTTAGTGCATTTTGACCATTTCATGTTCGATTCTCCTTTCCTTCTCTCCCTTTCTTCTTTTTCTTCTTCTTCTTCTTTGTTTTATGTCTGATGTAAAGATATGTAATATGCATCATAGGAGACTATTTATCGGTGTATCTATTATAGGATTCCTTTTGGAATATCTAAAGTGGTATTGTTTTTGTTTTTTTAATGCTATTATTGTATTCTCTATTGAAGTTAAAATTTTTGTATTATGACAACCTTAATCCATACTACTTATTACCTTTAACGTGATTGGCTTGGTTAATACAGTAATTAGCATAGCCATCTTTTATAAGTAGCCTGTATACCATTAATCCGACAGCCTATTAGCATACTTTAAACATCATAAGAAAATGGCGTCACCAACAGATTATTAAATATAAAATAACCTGTCAAAACAAAGGTTGCAAGACAGATATGTACCAACAAATGTAGGTAACGTAAGTGGTCGACTACAGTCGATGGCAACCCAAAGACTCCCTTTGTTAGCTACTACACCAAGGTATAGAGGAAAGTGCCACTCAATTCTCAGGATTACTCCATTTGTTCTTGATCTTCCTCTTATAATGCTGATTGTTTAGCAATTGAGCATCAAATTCCACGTTTATAAGTCTTTGGCAATGACTCAACTGAGGATTGAACTCTGATTTCCTGACTCATTAGTAAACGCTTTTACCAAATGGGCTGGCTGATCAATAGTTACCATATGCCATGAACCAGGAGAAAAGAAAGAAATCACCGATCTATGTTTGGATACAATAGGATGCAGCCATTAGGAAGATGATCAAGGTTTTTCTGAAGTGTCAAAATATGCAGCATCCGACCCTGAACATAGATAAATCAGATGAAGGTCTTCCATATTGAGAAATACACATAGCACCATAGAAAGGAGCAGATAACAGAGAAGAAAGCACAGATTCACACTGAGCGTGAGATCCATGAGATTCTGGGGAATATAATGTTGTTAACTTAGTTAATACAGTAATTCCTTCATTTTATTCTTTTAGCCATCATAACGTTCCATGGGCGACGTTTGTGACAAAGGGAGATAACCCAATTGAAATGAATGGCTCTCGTCTTGGGGAAGCACCATGTCTTGAGAAGCTTCTGGAAAAACCTGATCTGAAATGGAATACATACATCAAATCTTTTGCCAAGATCTGGAAATATGGTTGGATCATTCTACTGCTCCAGTAGGTATCTTACTACCGATGCAATTCCCTATCTGTATGAGGGTCAAGTACGTCCTAAGATGGAGTACTGTTTCCACATCTGGGCAACCTATCCTGCATTGATAGAGTTCAAAATCGGTTTCGAAATGTAGTGGGTGATGCACTTTTCTCTTCCCTGCAATCTCTTTCCCACAGAAGAGACGTTGTGAGCCTGTATCTGCTCTATCATTATTTTCATGGCAAGTGCTTGTCTGAGTTCCAATCTATGGTACCCCCTTGCCACACTTTCACGAAAAACACTTTACTAGCTACAACCACAATCAACAGCTTCCCCCACTCTCTATCTGTGCCTAAATCTAAATTCAGATTCCATAAACACAGCTTCTTTCCTAGAACAACCCACTTGTGGAACACTGTTCCATTGGCCTGCTTCTCAGCCGACTACAGTATGCTAGCCTTCAAGTCTAATGTAAACAAGTTATTGTTGAACCGTCCCCTTAAATAATCAAGTTGTGCCCAACTTACACCATTAACGGTTACTACACTACCACCTTATTCATTAACCTTTATCCTCAAATAGGCTTTCGGTCTTGATAAGCAGTAACTCCCCTGTAAAACAAAATGCTGTTTTCTGGGTCGGAATTTATTCATCTCACACTTAGTGTTGACTAGTTTTAGACCTTGTAGTACAGATACTACTCTTTGATCTATGTATACAACGATTTCCGAAAATGTTCAATATTGCTTTGTAGCAAGTTTATTTAATCCCATAATTTTAAAAGTAGCAGGAAGATTCAATAAGATATTTATTTGCATCAAATTTATGCAACAAAAGTGAAATGCTACAAAATACTTTAGGTTTACTTTTGGCGGTCTCGTACGTCTCCGTTTTCTGTCCTTTTTAAGGACGGAGAAGAAGTTGGTGCATCTAGTTTAGGACTTAATCTTCAGCAACTTCATGCCAGCATTTTCCGACAGGTTAGATAAGCAGACCTAAAATGCCAAAGCGAAGTTTGCTAAACGATTAATTCAAAATGCGGCATTCCCCCCTTCCTCTTCTATTTCTAAATAGAAAGCCATTCTTAACATGTAGAAAGTGAAGGTTTCACGTTGACATAGTGTGTTGAAAATCGTTTTCAGTTTGAAAAATTTTTTCTTGGCTTAATGAATTTCACGCTTTCATTGAAACTTGCCATCTTCTGACTGCTGATTAGATAATTGCTTCGGCACCTTCCGGCTGCTTAAAGAACTTGCTGGAAAATGCTGATGCGAAGTTGCCAGTGATTTGATCATAAACTGGATAAGTATCAAGAAGTCATAGATTCACACTGAGCATAAAGCCTATAAGATTCCAGGGGATGTAATGTGTAATTGGCTAATAAAGTAATTAGCAGAGCTGAGCTTTATCGCCTATAAGTCGCCTGTATACAATATCAGGCATACCATTGGCATGCTGCTAAGTGTATAGCATGCTTTGAACATCATAATATTCTTATATATGATATTATACAATCATATTATATCATATTATATTATATTAGTTAACATTACCATTGCCAATAAAGGTTCTTTTGGTGTGTTAATACTTATACAAAATAATCGTCAGAATTTTTTGGAAAGTTTACTTAAAAACGCTGTAAGGTGCCAAAACGTTGAGCCAATGAAATCACGGCAGCCAACGTCCTTTAAGAAAACATTTCTTTGCTATCATTAGTTTAATATTAAAAATAAATAAATATTTTTTCTAGATTTGAACAAAACAAAAAAAATTTTAAAAGGTCATAAAAAGAAAAAACACATTTCATTTGTTATAAGTTGTTTGTTATAAAAAAAAAATATTTATTCGTGAAACTTGCCTTACAATGAGTGTTTTTTATTTGAATTTTTATTTTGGTAAAAGTTTCGTTAAGATTGGTAAACACTTGTCCAATAATTATTTATTGTATTTTTTTTTTTCATAACAGAAAGAAATAATATTGTTTTCATTTTTAAATTAATTTTTCAATGAATTATCTTCGTAATAACAGAAATTAAATTTTTTTCACTACAAAAATTTTTACTGAAAAAAATTGGCCAGCATTTGTGCGAAAAAAAAAAATTCGCAACATTTTTATTTGACACCTTCGGGCGTTGTACATAAACTGCACGGTTCTTATTTTGCATAAGTCTTTTTTTTTTTTTAATATTCATAACACTTGAGATAATGCGTAGGCTGTTTTATTTTTGTTTTGTTGTTACATATTAAAAGATGAAAAGTAACAATTCAGTTTCTCTCCATTTCAATATCCTGTCTTTATTTTGAAAATTGTCTTTTGGTAAAAGAAAATTGGGAGGATCCAGAAAAAAGTCAGGATCATATAGATTACAGAAAAGGTGGAAGAGTCCACATGACTTCTGAGACCTAATTGAACTAGACCAAAAAAGGGGTGGGGAGGGAATAAAAAGAAGCTCACATAGACAAATACACATGTACAAATGAATACAAATATTTACACACGTGACAGAAGCAAGCAGTTCGTCCGTCAGACCGACGAAAACCATCGGATCATCCTAGAGATGATGAATGACTTACGCTGGGAGTTTTTTTAGAGTGAAGCTGGTTTGCACAGAGGCTACTTCACTCTATCGTCCCAACCAGTTTGATCCACGGCAGGAAAGAGTCGAAACAGCTAGATGCCAGCTAGAATGCAGAAGCTGGCAAAAGTATTAACGTCCCCCTACATACAGCACTTGGTATTTCCAAATGGTCACTCTAATACTGGCTAGGGTCCACGTTGCTGGTGATCTAACGAAAACGTGATTATGTCATGTGTGACATATACACACACACAACATATATATATATATGCCTTGGCACATGCAGACAACCACAGCCAAATACAAATAAACAAGCAAGTATTCACACAGATCCATTTGCTTTTAGCTGTATAGATTTTTTTCTTATAGCAAATGTTACTAAATAAGACAGAGTTGTTTTTTCGATTTTACGAATAATCCATTCTATATTAAGATCAAATTGGTATATAAAAGTTTTGTATTTTTTCTTGTTCCATACTTTTAATGAGTTCTTTAGATTTGTTGTGTTTTCATCTATTTTTCGTTTTTTTAGTGTTTAACAGCCATAGTAAAAAGGTTCGATCTTGAAGAGATCTATTTATAGCTCTGACTGAAATATGTCGGCAAATATATAACCAAATAATGTTGGTGTAAATTTTTGTTTTAATTTATACTTTTTTTTTTTTTTTTTTGCTTCTTTGTTTTATTTTACTTCAGTCGAAGTTCTCAAAATCAAGGGACCCACTACCTGGGGCTAACACTTGAACTCTATATAAGATACATAGATATTCGAATGTTCCATTTAAATTCTTTATCTTGCAAATAGTGAGTTAGTAAGGAAATTGAGAACATAATTTTCCTCTCCTCAATTAACCATTTTCATATGTTGTAGTATATCTTTTATTTTGGTCTCTTGGTCTTACTGGATTCCAGGACAAGAATTTATCTAGTCTGGTGGAGTATCCAGCTTCATGCTATTACTTGAGAAGGTGCACCATTCCTCGTAAAAGCTAATATACGTTAGCCATAGTGAGGAGGTCTTATTTGGCCAGCGAATACTATGCGATTTTGAATATTTGGTCTGGGTTTACTTCTAGGGAAAATTATCCTCACGCCAGGTTTTTCTGGCAAACCCCTGTACAGAGAGACCTTAGATACTCAAGGATACTGTCTAGTAGGCATTCAAGTTCTCTCCTGTGTGCGTGCGTCTGTATTCAGACAGCATGTTTTCATTATGGCAAATATTATTAAATAACAAAGATTTGGGTTTTTTTTTAGTTTTGTTTTTTTTATCTTTATGGGATTTTTAAATTTTTCCAAATAATCAGTATTCCGATCAAATCAGTGCATATAACGCGCTTGGGTTTCTTGTTGCATATTTTCGCAAGTATTTTCAATTTGATCTATCACATCGTCATTTTGCTGGAGTTAATCTTGGTGTGATTTCATGTTTTATTTTAGTGTTTAATTACCAGGTTAACCGGGGGTGGGGGGTATTTCTACTGCCAGAACTGTAATACCAAAGTTGAAAAGTGGAATTGAGAAATCGGCACCTCTGAGGAGGGGCACTCTAACCTACAGAAAGTGCCCTGAGCAGCCCTGTCGGTCTCAGGCGATTAACCATAAACTGACTCCTCCTCAAAGAGAGAAAGCAAAGCCTGGGAGGATGAACCTCCCAGAACTGCATAGAACCAGCATTACACCGCAATCATCAGGGAGCAGCTCTTCACAGAAATGGTCTAATCTCTGTTGATTTGGAGGGTCGAAGATGCTTTTAGTGTTTAACAGTTATTATTTACCCACTGTGAAACGAGTGTCTGTAGTGACAAGATGTGGAATGCACATATAGAATAAAAAGATATAATGTCTGAGGTTTAATCGTCAGGGGTCGGTAACCTTTTGAAGCGTGAAGGCCAGAAAACTTCGAAATATTTTTTTAACTTTTAAATTTCAGAGTAAAGACTATTTTTTATGTAAGCTTTTAAAATATATTTATATTATATGAAACTATTCTGAAAAAAAAAGATATTCAAAGAAAACACTGAAAGAAAATATTTTGATTATAACATATTTTATTAAAAATAAAATCATTCCAAAAAAAAGAATCCTTTCAGAATAACGACTAATTTTTTTTTTTTTAATGTAGACTTTTAAAATGAAAACAGAAAGCAGAAGTTGAAAAGAAACTATTTCAGTAAAAAAAAAATAAATAAATAACTAAAAAACTTTGTATTATTTGGATTCTTCCGATTACTCTTCTAATCTTGAATGTTATTTGCACAGTGTTTCGATCGATGTAACCTTCGACTTTCTTCAGGCGTGTTTTGTCGAACTTGGTTATCTTTCTATCGAACTCGACAATCTTTATGTTGAACTCAGGAATCTGCACAGAATTTTGGACGGACACTGAGTAAAAGTAATTCACAATTGTATTTTTGGGTTGCCCGCATTAAGGATTGAATCTTCAATCTCCAGGAATGTAACTTTTACAGCTGAGTTTCACCAAGTACTTTATCCACTAAACCACTAAAAGAAGATTAAGCACACAAGACTAACTCCTGCCTGATAATTTCGATTTGATTTCTCAAATCGAAATTATTGACAAAAACTATGGCTCAAGAAAAATACAGGATTTTTATATACCAATTTGATCAGAATACTAAATAATATTTTAAATTTGAAAATAAAATTTTTAAGCCTCATAAAAAAAACAAAAAAAACGATTATCTACTTTATTGAAAATGTCCAGTGATGGTCGAGGACATGCGTTGCATGGAGAGAAATGATATGACAATGATACAATGAACATGTAATATGAGTTTTAAAGAAAGGCTTAGATTCGATGACCTCAAAGGAATATCTAATCTGGACAATATAGAGAGATGTGTGCACAACAAGTGACTTTAATGATACGAGCATGTTAAAAGAATAAAGATAGGTTAGTAGAATAGGTGAGGTTGCGGGGTCAGTTCACAAATGAAGGCCAAGGAAAGCATGGGATAAATTGATAAAGATGAATCTGAGAGAAAAGGGAATACATAAAGATGATCAGGCCAGAGATAGATTAGTAGCCAAACAGTCGCTGATCGGTATAGTTGCCTGCAAGGAGTTGTGTTGCAGTGTTATGACTGACATAAATTTGTTTGGCAACTTAAGTTTCTAACTGCTTATGTACCCAATGCCAGCAGGTGCTCGGCTCCTGAGGTTACTTATTCTGATTGGTTGAAGTCCAAAATCGCCAACCAATTAAGATGATGTATTTAGATAAAATTAACCAATCAGTATTGAGTATTTCACAAATAATAAACATCGAATATTTTACAGTGACCGTTTCTCAGCTGCTGTTTTTATTGTTGCTACTCCAGGACAGGGGTTCTATAAGGTCCTTTTAGCCGGTGGCAATTTTAATTCAATCCAGAATTCTCTTTTTGGAGGAGCAGCTGGATTTTCTTCACATTATAAGCCAACCTCATGTCTAATTTTGTCCTCGTGGGGACACACAATAGGGGCAACAATATTATTTCAAACTTAAAATGATAAGATTAAGCATCCACAATTTAGCCATATTTTTTTTAATTCACAATTTCATTTTTTTTTTTCAAAAGTATCTTTCTTTATTAATTGCTGATGCAAAAATAAGTTACAGTCCTTGTATTGTTTTATTCAAGTCATATAACGGTAATTTTACCAACCAACAACGTCCTCCTACATACAGCACCTGGTATTCCCAAATGGTCACTCATTTGATACTGACCGGGCTCAATGTTGCTTAATTATTGATCTAGTAAGAACTTGTATGTTAATGGTATTATGTCATATATTATCAATATTTAAATAAAGTTGTATTTGATCAAATTTCTGCTTCTTCTTTGTGCTCAATAAAATTATTCTTAATATGTTCTTTTGCTATGAAGTAGTGAAATTAGCATATATATTTACTAACGATGGTGAGCCCAAGCTTACAACGTGCATAGCTAGGAAGATTATGTGTTCAGAATGTTCCATTTATCCTTCTTGTTGTGTTTAATTCAACTTACCTCTCGTTGTCAATGGCATCTGGCTAAGTGTGTTGGTTTCTGCACCCAAGGATTTTTGTTAATGTAACGTGATAGTTTGTGTATGAAAGTCTTATATCAAAATGTATTCAAGGATTCATGGTTCTTGATACACTTTGATACTTTCTTATTCACCATCATCATCATCATCATGAGGATGATGATGATGATGATGATGATGCTTGCCAGAATTCTTGGTTCTTGCTGTGTAGAGTAATTTGTTAATTCCAATTTCCTCCCTCACTCAAGTGTAAATAAACCCTATTTATTAGCTATTGAACTCCCTTGCTAACGACTTTTTTTTTTAACTCTTTCTCACCCAAAACAAGACATATTTCTACTTGGAGTATAAGGGACTACTATTTAGGAGTGTATCTAACAGGAGACTCTGAGGAGTTGAGTAGCAAGATGTCTGTTTACATTACATTTATACTTCTACAGATTAGTACAGTTAGTGAAGCAGGAAACAGGGAAGGAATTCCAAATCTAGCAGTCTGAGGAAAGAATTTATGAGATTAGAAGGCTATCCGGCATCTAGAGACCTCAGTAATGAAGGGGTAAGATTTTGCTGCTTGCCGGGTTAGTTGGGAGTATGTACATGAAGACACGTACTATGAGTTCATCAGAGCACATTCTATTAAAGTACTTGTAAAACAGACACAGGGATGCAACATTGCGGTGATAGGACAGAGGTTGGAGTTCAGCCGATACTGCAGAACCTATTAGATTTGAGACTTTTTTTGGATCTTGTCTAAAAATGAGACTGGTGTTAGATGCACCAGCCCAGATGTGGCAACAATACTCCACGCATGGGTGAATTTTGGATTTATAAAGATATAGGATACTCTCTGATGTGAGTAATTTTCTAGCAGAGTAGTAGGAGCCCACCTTTTTTGCAGTAGCCTTGACAATGTTCTTAATGTATTTGTTCCAAGCCGAGGAAATTGAAGGATGAGCTCTCAGGTAGGGTGTTATTTGTCAAGGCAATCGGTGGTTCAGAATGTATTTTGTAATTGTTAAAATGCCTTCAATGTATTTGTTCCAATTCATGTTTCCTGTGAATATTAAGACAAAGCATTTGGACCATGAGCTCTCGGATAGTGTCATTAGTTGAGAAGGTTTCTTAGAATTGTTAATGGAAAGTAGCTTCGTCTTAGTAGTATTAAATGTTACCATCGATTTGCTTTTTACCATACCCGAGTCGAAATCTCTCATAAGTGTGAAAAGATCATTAACGATATACGAAGGTAGACAAGTTTAGAAAATTGGAATAACATAATATCATGAAATAGGTAAATGAATTATTTTTTAATTCTTTTGAAATAAAAAGAAATCGTGAAAACTCAGATATTTCTGATTTTTGTGAAAAATTGCTAACAAGTATTAGATATCATATACATACTTATATATAAATGGCATTGGTTGAGAAGGTGTCTTGTTATTGTTAAAGGAAAGAAGCTCAGTCTTAGTAGCATTAAATGTTACCTCTTATGCTAGTCTTTCATGTCAGCATCCGTGTCTAATGAGAAAAATAGATAGTAAGCGATACTAAAGTATGAAATTATGTTTTAAATCTATCTACTCATGTGTCATCACCTATCAATGCTAAAAGTCGTTGAATGATGAAGAACATTATGAAAGGATTGCAAATAATGAATAAAATAATAAAATTTGATTGCCTATGAGAACGGTTTATGACAAATGTTTATTAACATTGCATTTGAAGATAGCCAAGTTGTAGTTCACGTGGAAGTAATCCCATGTTTCAGAGATGATAAGTTTTTGGAAAGAAACTCTGTTTATGGAAATTCTGTTTTGTGTTAGGCAGAAAAGAAAGGTCTTTGCAATCGTGATAAAAAAAAAGAACAATTTCTTGCTACGAATGCTTTTAAAAAACGGAACCAGAGAGTGGGGCTCATGTAAACAGATTCTTTGGAAATAATAATAGAGTAGAGAAAGACCCTTTGGTTTTACCAACTCTGTTTGAGGAGAGATGTAATGTAGTATCTGTTCTGGGATCATGATCTTTTTTTTTTTTTTTTTACATGGGGGTCACCACTTATCAAGGCCAGAAGGCCACTCAGGGATAAGGATTATTGCGTGTACAGTAATCAATGAGATAGTATTGTAGTAATCATTAGTATTGGGAGTTTTGATAGAGTGTCTTACTTAAGAGGGCGGTTTGTCAGGAGTTTGTTTATGTTGGACTTGAAGACGTCCAAGTTGTAGTCAGGTGGGAAACAGGCAAGCGGCAGAGAGTTCCACTGGCGTGCAGTTCTAAGAAAGAAGCTTTGCTCATGGAATCTACGTTTGGATTTTGGCATAGATAAAGAGTGGGGAAAATTATTGGCAGTAGTTTCAGCCAGACGGGTGTTTCTCATGAAAGATTGGCGAGGGGGGACGAGGGATTGGAGCTCAGACGAGCACCTGCCATGGAAATAATGATAAAACAAGGACAGGCTTGCAACGTCTCTTCTGTGGGAGAGAGTTTGCAGGGAAGAGAAAAGGGCACCCCCCCCACACACACACTAAACCACAAAGTCTATTTTGTACTCTGTCAAGGCAGGATAGGCTGTTTTTAGCAGCTCTTGCCCAGATGTGGCAGCAGTACTCCATCCTTGGACGTACTTGGCTTTTATACAGATAGAGAATTGCATTAGTAGTGAGATATCTTCTGGAGCGGTAGAAGGATCCCACCATTTTCCCAGTGTCCCTGGCAACAGATTTGATGTACGTGTTCCATTTCAGATCAGGAGTAAAGGTCAAACCCAGAAGCTTATCAAAACATGGAGCCTCCCAAAGACGAGAGCCATCCATTTCAATTGATGCCAGATGGGGATCAGAGCGTTGATGATGTAAAGATAGAAGCTTGGTTTTGGACATTACCTCCTCTTTTAGAAGTGGGATAGGCAAAAAATATGCTCTATGCAAAGATTTCCTAAAGTGTGCTCCCCAAGTGAGGCTGAGGGGCTCCTGAAACCCTTTGTTAAAGAGGATTGAATGCTTTATATGGAAAAATTAAATGGCTGCAGACATTTAATCTTTTATCTTTTCAGTGCTTGTGCACTTTTGCCACCGCGCTATTTTTAAATAGTTTTTCAGAATAAATTCAAGCTTTACAATATCTTTTTTTTTTATTATTAAAATGTTAGGTGGAAGCACAGAATAGTTAAAAAAAAAAAAAAAATCCTCCACACGTTAAGACTGGTTTTCAAAATAATAACGTCATTATTTCAGCACGGTAGCAAAAGTTCACATGTACTGTCTTTTTAACTAGAAATAGATATGATACATAACCACAGATGTAAAGAGTTTCAGAATGGTTCATGAAGAAGTAAAAAAAAATAAAATAAAATAAATTAACAAAAAATGCAACAATTTTTGATTAATCAAAAACAAAAAAATGGTTGAAAACATTATCATTAGTTCGTGTTAAAATTTGAAATTAATGTTTTTCATATTTATTTTAGAAAATATCTTGTTAGTGCTTCGTGAAAAACCTTTGCTCTGCTCAGGGGCTCCATGGTGTCTTGAAGTTTGGGAAACCCTGCTCTATGCGACACCTCCCCAGATGTGGTAGTAATACTCGATCTTAATACGTATCTGATTTTGACGTAGGTGGAAGATTACATCATGAATCAGATACTTTCTGGAGCAGTAGAATGATGCAATTATTTTTTCAGCAACCTTGGTTTGATTGTTTTGTTTTATGCTGAATTCAGCAATTTTGGTAAAAGTTTTTGTTTTGAGTCTTTAATATCTTTAAATATTTGTTCATGGTGTTTGTTTTGGTTTGGTTACTTTTTTTTTAAGGTATCTGAACCGTTTTTGTGTTATTTAATGTTGAATCCAGCATTTTGTTAAAAGTTTCTATGTTTCTTTATGTCTCCAAATATTCATTCATTATGCTTTGTTGGTTGTTCTGTGCAGGAAAATTGTTGCCTTTTGTTTTTGCATTTGCAGAACATTGTAGCAACCTTAGCAACAGATTGGATACATTCTAGATCTGGAAAGCAAGTCAGTTCTAAGAGCTTATGAAAACCAGGGGTTTCCTCAAGGAGAGAGCTAGTCATTTCGACTGGGTCAAACAATAATCTGGGCGTTGGTATATACTGTATGTCCGTACATACAGACTCTCAGATATGAGAAATTGTTACTATAACAAACAATAAACAACATATAGTCTCACAAACTGTTGGAGAGAATTGCACCAACTTTGGCATGGAACACATAACCTGTGTAAAAATACCTCAGGAAGCAACAACTACTAGTACGACTATTACTACTACTACTACTACTAATACTACTACTAATACTAATAATAATAATAAGAAGAAGAAGAAGAAGAAGAAGAAAAAGGGAAATGAAACTGTAAGAAGTCTTATAAACTATGCACCCACCCATCCAATAATAATGCACATAAAATAACTAATGGTTCAAGGAGGATGGAAAGACCGAGGAGGGAGAGCACTAATCAGACCTCCACTAGAAGAACGCAAATATTACCGGAACCATGAGCAGGCTTATTGCCACCCAAATCCCAGTGAAGATCAATAATCGTTGTCAGCGAGAAATCAATGGTAAGCGGCTGTTGTGATAACGCAAAGTCATTTACAAAGGTTATCAAAAAAAGATGGAGAGTACTGAAAATATAGGGAGACTCATTGTAAGCAAAAACTCCACCGGTTATTAATAGTGAGTAATCTCTGATGATGACCTGTGAGAATGCCTAGTAAGTACAAATAAAAAAAGAAAAATAATAAAATAATCTTTTAATTTAAAATTTTTAAAAATTTCAAATAAAAAACAAACACTTGCAGCCTTCAAAAATATTTAGTAGAATTGCATCAAGGCCCTTGGGGTGCAAGGTGTGTGGTTTGAAGTCAACATTTAAGACAATCGAAATAATTAATGGAATTTCTATTATGTAGTATGAGATTCTTGAGAAGACATTGATTCTGAAACGTCTTGTTCTTTCTTTCTCACCAAATCTTTCTTGGAGTATATATATATATATATATATATATATATATATATATACGAGGGGCGTGCAATAAGTAATACCCCTTACCCACTTCGCATAGCAGTAGAACAACGAAACTTGGCACAGTTATTAGGCTTTCTCTACATAGGAACCACCCAGAGTTATGCATTTCTCCCATCGTTTGATGCAGCTCTGGAGACTGTTTTTGTAGAACACCTCAGGTTGGTCCTCCAACCACGATGTGACTTCAGAAATCAAGACTGCATCATCTGGGAAACGCTTTCCTTTCAAAAACAACTTCATGGCTGGGAAGAGGTGAAAGTCAGAGGGTGCAAGGTCAGGAGAGGGAAGGATTTCATAACCACACGCCCGTGCTTCTGATCTGGCGACATGCAAGCCGTGGACCGGAGCGTTGTCCTGCAGGAGGAGGGTACCTTTGCTGATCTTGCCTTGCCTCTTGATTTTGATAGCTTCCCTTGATTTCTCAAAAGTGAAGCATAATGGGCTCCTGTAATTGTGGTACCCTTTGCCAGGAAATCTGTCATCACTACTCCGTCCTGGTCCCAGAAGACTGTGAGCATGATCTTGCCAGCAGAGGGCTGCACCCTTGCCTTCTTTGGAGGTGGTGAGTCCAAGTGCTTCCACTGTATTGACTGGACTTTGGTCTCTGGATCATAGTGATGGACCCAGGTTTCATCCTGTGTAATCAGTCTTTTGAAAAACTTTGACTCATCTTCTTGGAACATCTCCAAATTCATCCTCGAGCATTTGATGCGTTCTCGCTTCTGGAATGATGTGAGCAACCTGGGAATCCATCTGGCAGACATCTTATGCATATGCCAATGTTCATGAATGATAGTTTCCACAGATCCTGTACTAATCTTGACATCTTGGGCTATTTGGCGAATAGTAATGCGCCAATCTTCCGAAATGGCAGCCTCAACTTGACGGACAGATGCCTGATCAATGGCAGAATGGTGACCAGGTCTAGGAACTGTTTCCACAGACTTCCAGCCATGTTTGAATTCATGATGCCAGCGTTTTACAAGGTCATATGATGGGACATTATCACCATAAGTTTCTTTCATTTCATCAAAAGTCTCCTGTGGTGTGCGTCCTTTCAATACAAAAACTGGATCACTGCTCGACATTCAACAGGCTCGATTTCACACCTGACTCAGTTTAAACACCTGTAAAACAGAAACCACAATTAGTTCAGAGCTATAATTTG
Source organism: Euprymna scolopes (assembly GCF_053919585.1). Classification (NCBI taxonomy): domain Eukaryota; kingdom Metazoa; phylum Mollusca; class Cephalopoda; order Sepiida; family Sepiolidae; genus Euprymna; species Euprymna scolopes. The sequence continues at coordinate 63,882,743 of NC_136501.1, forward strand.
CCACATAACCCGTAGAAATATAAATCATTGCGCATGCAAAATTTCAGCTAGATCAGACAACTGGAAGTGGGTGAGGGGTATTACTTATTGCACGCCCCTCGTGTGTGTATATATATATATATATATATATATATATATATATATATATATACACACACGATATATATATATTCATTTATTTTTTTTTTTTATAAGCAATACTGTGGTGTCTTTTTTTTCACTCCAAATGCTTTCAAGGGAGAGGCTATCTGCCCTTTGTTTATATTTTAGTCGCCCGCACATTTTTGGGACGTATTATTTGTAATTAATTCATTATTTAAATATTTGTTTAAATATATAAATATATATATATATATATATATATATATATATATATATATATATATATATATATATATATATATATATATTTCTTTTACTGCTATTTCACCCCAAATGGAGCCACTTAATCGTGAGTGGCTAATATTTGGGACTAGATTTGCAGAGATACTATTTAGGGAGTTGGGCAGCGAGATGTCTGTTTACATTACACTTGAATGCCAGTACAGTCAGGAATGCAGGGAATTCCAAAGTGCAGCAGTCTAAGGGGAAAAAGCTATAGATCTCTACAGTGTATGGATAGGATTTGGCTACTTGTTGGGTTTGTCGAGGATATTGTCGTTAAAGAGGTACTAGTGCTTACCATTAAACTACTTGTAAAGCAGGTACAAGGATGCCATCTTTTAGCGATGCATCAGAAGTTGGAGTTTGATTGCTAGTGCAGGACCTATTAGGTTGGCAACTCTTATTTGAACCCTGTCTAGGAGCGAAAGATTAGTGGCAGATGCACCAGCCCAGATGTGGCAACAATACTTCATACACGGGCGAACTACAGCCTTGTAGAGATACAGGATACTCTCAGGTGTGAGTAGCCTTTTAGCATGGTAGAAAGAGCCCACCTTCCTCGCAACAGTTAAATGTATTTGTTTCAATTCATATTGTCTGTGAATGTTAACCCTAGGAGCTTCAGAAAAGTACTTTCAAGCAGTTCAATCCATTGCTCTTTCTGCTCCTCATAAAGTCAGTTCGCTCTATCACTCTAAACATTTTTTAATGCCTGATCTCTACAAATCTACAATCAGACCATGTATAGAGTCCCGTTGTCATATTTGGACTGGTGGATCTCCATCTTATTTGAGGGTCCTTGATAAGGTGCAGCAACGTATCTGTACTTTGATTGGCCCACCCTTTCTTCTTCATCTTTGTGATGTTGCTAGTCTCAGTCTTTTCTATGAATAGTATTCTGGAATGTATTCTTCAGAATTGTCTGACTTATTCTCTGCTTCCTTTTTTCCAGCTCGTTTGACTTGTTGATCTAGTGGTCTTCACCAATTCACTGTTTTGTGTTTTGATACCTCATTCACTGTTTTGTGTTTTGATACCTCATTGTAATAAAGCTTCCTATTCCAGTAGCTTCTTAAATATCGCTTATGGAATGTGAGGACTAAAGGACAAAATAAGGGAAGGGAGAGTTATGCTTATAAGGATGCTTTGACAGTTGACCAGCCGGGGGAGATTTGGGGCGGAGGGGGGGGGGGTAAATGAACAGGACTGTGTAGGGTGGAGTTTATAAACAGTGGACTCATTGAAGTATGAGGCTTTTAAGGTGAACTTGTGAAAACTGACCTTAAATAGAGAGAGAGAGAGAGAGAGAGAGAGAGAGAGAGAGAGAGAGAGAAAGTTCAATAAATGCTGAAAGCATCATAAAAATTGGATAAAATATTAGTTTTTGGTGATTAAAACAATAAAATTTTAATGTCTGCCATAACGCTTTACTCAACAGCCACTCCCCCCCCCCCACTTAACATTCAAACGCAGTTCACTGATTCGATCATGTGTTGTATCTCATGATAAATTAATTTGACAGGTAATTTGTTTTCCAAATAAAAAAACATACAAAAAAAAAAAAAAAAAAAAAAAAACGAATCGTGTGATAGGCATGTTTCTTGCCAATAAATATCCAGTTTAAAAAGAGACATGGCAAATTTCCAACTCGGCCTGGGAGTTTATTCTCGGGACCCCAAAATCAACAGAGATTAAACCATTCTTGTAACGACCTGGTCCCTGTTGATTGCGATGTAATGCTGTTCCTGTGCAGATGTAGGAGGTCTACCCTCCCAGGCTTTGCCTTCTCTCTTTGAGAAGGGGTTAGTTTATTGCTAATTGCCTAAAGTGTCTTTACCGCAGAATGCTGACGGGGCTGCCCAGACACTTTTTGCTGGTCCTTGGGGACACTGACTTCTCAATCCCACTTTTCAGACTTGGTGTCACAGTTCTTGCATTGGGAGAGAACTCCAGTTTAAAAAGGGATACTAAAAAATGTATTACGTTTTTTATGGAAATCTCTCCAAGCAAGGCATGTTTTGGAAATATTCTTAACAAAACTTTTTATGCAATTTGAATAAGTGATTTTATGCAAATTGCCCAATATTATTTGAGGAGAGGCTATATATAAACACTTTAAAAAAAAAAAAAAAAAAAGAACCTTGGGCGAGCGGAGTTAAAAAAAAAAAAAAAGAAGAATTTACTGAAAGGAATGAAAACATTTCTCCTCAATTTCTTTAACAAAAAAGAACATTCTCCAGAACAACCGTTTTGGAAACTACCAAACTTCAAACTGACATAAGTATGACCTTTTATGGTATTTTTAATTATAATTGAATACAATTTGTTTTTCAATGCAATAACTTGTTGGTTTTTAATTGCCTTCGTCCATAAAACGGAAGGTTGTTCTGCTACAAAAGATTTTCTTTTTATAAGCAGCAGCAAAGACAACAATAATAACAATAACAATAATAATAAAGACTGAGACTAGGGACATCACGTCTGTGAGAGAAAGGTATCTGAAATGGGTATATTTGTTGATGACATAATAACCATAGGGGGAAATGAATGCGCACATATGAAAGGCAATCGTAGAAATCTTAGAAAACGACTTCTGCAACGCCACCATTCACCTATACACAGAGTATTATTATCACATTAGGACTGCTGCATCTACCACTAGTCTTTTCCTCTTAAGCATGGTCCAAAATGGGCCTCTAATACAATAGGTCCCGCACTATCAATTAAGCTCCAACCACTGTCCTATCACTGCAGTGCTGCATCTATGTAACTGTTTTACAAGTATTTTAATGGAATGTGCTCTGATGAACTCATAGTACTTGTGCCCCCTCGATTTACCTACCCCCTGATTAGCCTGATTATCAGCAAAATCCCACCCCTCCGCTGCAGAGGTCCCTACATGCCAAAATGCTTTCTACTTTAATAGATAGTATCCTATATCTTTACAAAGCCAAAATTAACCCATGCATGGAGTATTGTTGCCACACCTGGTCTGGTGCATCTGCAATTAGTCTCTCACTCGTAGACAAGGTCCAAAAAGGGTCTCAAATCTAATAGGTCCCGCACTTTTGGTTAAGCTCCAACTTCTGTCCCATCACCGTTGAATTGTATCCCTGTGTCTGTTTTACAAATACTTTAATGGAATGTGGTCTGATGAACACATTATACTTGTGCCTTATTAATGTGCATACTCCTGACTACCCCGGCAAGCAGCAAAATCTTACCCTTTCATTGCTGAGGTTCTTAGATGCTGGATAGCCTTCTAATCTAAGAAATTCTTCCCCCCGGACTGCTAGACGTAGAAATTCTCTTACTGCTTCCTACTTCCCTGACTGTACAATACACAAGTTTAAATGTAATACGAACTTCCCACATAGCTCCCAGTAGACATGATCCCAAATAGTAGCCTCTTACGTCCAAGTGGCAATATGCCTTGTTTGGGGGTGAAAAAGAGTAAAAGAAAAAGATTGCATTTATAAAAGAAAAAAGACTGAGACTAGCAACATCACGTCTGTGAAAGAGAGAAGAAGAAAGGGCAGAGCATGAAAACAGCGAATTGATGGAGACCACTAGACTCACAAAACGAGCTGGAACAAAGGAAGCAGGGAATAGGTCAGACAATTCTGAAGAACACATGCTATAATATTATTTATAGACTACATTTTTAGCCCATTAAAAACGAGCAAAAATTAAAGCTCGTTGATTTAGATTGAGTGCTTTATGCCAAACTTCTAGAATAAATTTGGTATTGTGGTGACTAATCCTTATTAATCACTAATTGGGCATCAAATGATGCCATAATACTTAGTTTGCTGCACCTTCTCATAGCAAAAGTTCATACAAAATTTCAGCCAAATTGGCCCAGTATTTTCCCAGAAAAAGTGGAGCAAACAGACACGCTAGCAGACAGACTAAGAGAAATCTATCTATATATCTATAAAAGTGAAAGTGTCTGTCTGTCTGTCTGTCTGTGTGTGTGTGTCTGTGTACATTTCCCTACCAAATAACTCTGTCAATTTTAAGTCTACAGACTCGAGATTGGATATACAGGGAAAATCTTTGTAATCCGTTTTTGGACAGAAATTTGGCTGTTAAGGGGTCAAAGTTCAACGATTTGACCTTTGAGAACTCTACGAAACTCCTCCGCCAATTTCGGGTTTAAACACTTGAAATTTTAGATATAGGTTCCTT
>NC_136501.1:63897317-63909817 GCF_053919585.1 Euprymna scolopes
TGTTGCGAGTCTGTCTCTGATGTATCGTTATTTTCATGGAAAGTGTTCGACTGATCTTCAATCTATGGTCCCCCCTCGCCAAACTTTCACAAAAAACACTCGTCTAGCTGTAAACACTATCAATAATTCCCCTCACTCTTTATCTGTGTCTAAACTTAAACGTAGATTTCATGAACAAAGCTTCTTTCTTAGAACTGCACGCCTGTAGAATTGTCTTCCGTTTTCCTGCTTTCCGGCTGACTACAATATGGTTGTCTTCAAGTCTAACGTAAATAAGTTCTTGATGAGCCGTTACATATAAGTTATCAAATTTACCAAATTTTCATTACTAATGATTACTATATTGTCCAATTTCTACTGTACACTCTTTAATCCTTATCCTTCAGTGGCCTCTTGGCCTTGATAATGTGGTGATGCCTTTGTAAAAAAAAAAAAAAAAATATCTATATACATATACATATATATATACATATATATATATAAGGTGTGTGTGTGTGTGTGTGTGTGTGTGTGTGTGATTCAACGCAATGAAACCACTGGTACGCCTTTGAAATATGTATATATAATGTTGAAATAAATATTGTGTGTGTGTATATATATATATATATATATATATATATTTCAAAGGCATACCAGTTATCAAAATGCAGACTAGCACCCATCCCTGGACAGAGATTGAACCTACAACCATCTGCTTGATGGTTGGCCGATGGGATTTTTGCCCGTAAACAGCCTCATGAAATGCCCATTTATATAGACAACCGCACACCGCTTTTACAGTACTCGACCTGCATATCTATTTACAAACAGACATAGAGCTTCGCATAAAGCTAATGAAATCATTTTTTGACAGTGCTCTACCCAAGAATGGGAATTTTAAATTTAGTCATCCGCAGCAGACTGTTTTGCTGTATTATATCAGTGCGGCTAGACTAGCACCCATCCTTATCCAGAGATTGAACCTACAACCATTTAGTTGATAGTCGGCAGTTCTAACCTCCGACTTATGAGATCTGTGCTCGTAAACGACCTCATTAAATGTCCATTGATATAGATACTTGCCAACCGCTTTTACAATGCTCAAACTTTATGTTTATTTACGAACAAACAGAAAGCTTAACACACACACACACATATATATATATATATATATATATATATATATATATATATATATAATGAATTTACCTGCCATCCCTTGTTTTAACAGATGGAATTGCTCGATCATGGAACACAAGATTCAAGCAAAGACCCATAAATTTTTATAATTATATAGATTATAGCAACATAAGTGTCAAACGTGACTACGTCATAGGTTTCTGAGTAATATATTTATCGGAAAATGGATGACGTCATAAGCGATATGACATCACAAATGGTAATGTTTACAAAAGAAAATACTAATGTGCCAACGTTACTCAACATGACTTTTTCAAATTAGTTTGAATCATCAATAATCACACTAGTGATGGAAATTGGGTATAATTTGATTATTTAACAGGACAGCTGAGCAAGAATTTATTTACATTGGACTTGAAGACGATCATATTGTAGTCAGTCGGAAAACAGGCCTGAGGAACAGAGTTCCACGGTCGGGTAGTTCTAGGAAAGAAGGTTTGATCATGGAATCTCCGTTTAGATTTAGGCACAGATGGAGAATAGTGGAAATTGCTGATAGTGGTTTTAGCTAGAGGAGTGTTTTTTGTAAAAGTTTGGCATGGGGGACATAGATTGGAGCTCAGACAAACAGTCGCCATGAAAATGACGAGAGAGCAGAAACAAGCTAGCAACGTCTATTTTGTGGGAAAGAGGTTGCGAGGGAAGAGAAAAGGGCATCACTTATTAAGTTTCGAAGCCAGTTTTGAACTCTCTGAGCACTTCCTGTCCAGATGTGGCAGCAGTCCTCCATCCTAGGACTTACTTGGTTCTTATACAGGTGCAGAATTGCATCGGCAACTGTGGCAGTAACAAGCCACATCAATATAATAAAAGTGAACGGGCGTGTGTCCAGTTCGCATCAATAATCACGCATAAAAATGTATTTTTATGAGCAAAACAATGGAGACTTGATCTTATTGATAACTGATAATAATAAAAGAGAAAGAAAAGAATGTCCTTCATTTTTAATATGGAAACAAAAATATTTCCTTCTTCGTATTATTATTATTAGTAGTAGTAGTAGTAGCAGTAGTAGTAGTAGTAGTAGTAATGAATTAAATTGCGAAATGATAGTGAGCGACTGAAGCTAGCTAGTAACTAAAAAACATATATTTAATGTAGTTTAACAATTCAATGTACTGTCAACAAATAATAATGAATACGCAGTTTTTATCGCATTACGTTTCCTTCTTCGAACGCACTATTTACCATAATAATTTTCTTTGATTCAAAATTTCACTATTTCACGGTATCCTTTTACTTACCACTAATAAATGTTGATTTCTAGCAATAGAACAATTTTGCAGATAATGCGCTGAGCGAAGCGAAACAGATACTGAATACGACGTTGTTCATAAATATATAATATATAAATATATAATATATAAAACCCGTGTGCACTTTACGAAATGTCTAACTTCATTTTTATTTGCGATAGAAATAATCTGTAAAAACTACCATAAAGTTTCATGTACTAAGTTTTAAGTATTTGAGTTATTTAATAATTCTTTACCACAAAATTGTCAACAATACTCAAGTATTACTACAAGTAAAAAAATAAATAAATAAAAAGTTCCATCTCCTAAAAGCTGGAGGGGAAAAGCTGGGTCATTTAATTGGCTTTCGCGTTCGACAGATTAGATTTGTTTTACGGGGACACGTCGAAACAATTGTGTATGCAAAAGCAAACCTAGTTCATTAGAAGATTTTTTTTTTTTTTTTTACATAGGAATCACCACTTATCAAGGCCCAGAGACCACTCGAGGATAATGGTTAAGAGTGTATAGTAGTCAATTGGACAATATAGTAATCGACAGTAATGGAAATTCGGTAAATTTGTTAACTTAAGTGGAACTGCTCATCAAGAACTTGTTTACATTGGACTTGAAGACGATCAGATTGTAGTCTGCTGGAAAGCAGGAAAACGGAAGAGAGTTCCACAGGCGTGCACTTCTAAGAAAGAAGCTTTGTTCATGGAATCTACGTTTAGGTTTAGGCACAGATAAAGAGTGGGGGGAATTATTGATAGTGTTTTCAACTAGACGAGTGTTTCTTGTGAAAGTTTGGCGAGGGAGGACCATAGGTTGAAGCTCAGTCGAGCACTTGCCATGAAAATAACGATAAAGCAGAGACAAGAAAGTTGAAATTATGATTCCAGGTATTACTGTAAATCGCCATGTCATGAACTGCAAAATATTGTTCCTCTTTTTATATGGAAGACATGTGAAAACCTTTAAAATAGGTGCTTATTCAGATTGGCACTTATAGAGATAAACAAAAATTAGGGGAAAACTTTCATATTATACCTACTTGGCACGAGATGAAGCTTGTATATTCAAAAAATCACAAAAATTGATCAAGTAGTTTTTTTGTTTTGTTTTGTTTTTTTACAAAAGCAATTTTTCCGTTTTTTTTTACCGATAACTGACAGACGACGGCATGTTTCTCCTGAAAATCTAGTAAGGGGAGGTAATCAGTGATAATTTTGACAGTTTCCACGTACATTAGTGTCCTTATCCACCGATTCGTTGATTTCATTTCTTTTTTTTTTTCTTTTTTTTTACCCTCATCGAAACAGATTAAAATTTGAGTTTTTTTAAATTTAAATAAAAACTACTCGATCAAATTACGTGATTTGGGGACATTTTTGATATTCGTCTCGTAACTGGTATTGTACATCATACAAATAGTTTTTGTATTTTCTTTAATTTTAAATGCCTTCATTTGTGCCAATCTGAATAAAGGTAAAAAAATATCAATAAAATCTGAAAAGGTATACGTTTACTTTTTTCTTTAATTCTTTTTACGGGTTATTTCTATCATAAATACAAATTAAGACATAATTTTGTGCACAAGGACTTTAGGGATACCCTTTCTAAAATTATTAGACATTTTTTTAGTTTTTTTTTTTTTCAAGTGGTGTCCTGCTGGTACGGACATTGACGGCTATGGCTCTCCATCCATCTCTCTCCCTTGAGGCATTCATGAATTCATTGTTGCTCATCATTTACAAACCCATTCATGCTGTTTTCTCGAGCGTGTTTGATGTATTGCCACGGCTTTCTTTGCAGTTGTACAGACAGTAGGTTGCAGTTTCTTTCTGTCCGAGCAATGCACATACTAGGCGATTGTCTTGACCAGAGATCTTCTGCCTAGCACAACGAGATACGAAACTACGAACAGAAATATTCCTGCTTGCTTCCGTATTATATCAGTCACCTGCTTTCTATGACCCCACGTTACTCTGACCGGGGAGTGGGGGGTGTAGGGTGAAGTGGCTACTCGATCTTGCCCAGAGGTCTCCCACAGACTAGCAGAGGGAAGGAGAATGTTTTCTTGCTAGTAATATAAAAATTAATCAAGTAAAAATTAGTAATGGGATGATTCCAATATTTTTCCCGATTCCAATTCAATTACCGATTCCGATTCTTTATAAATCTCTAAATATTTTACTATAAAATTGTAAATTGTTATTTTGTCCCGATTACTGTAAAAAAAAAAAAACACATCTTACATGTGCATGTATTTTCTCAAACAAAAAAACACACTTGTGAAGGTGTGATCTAGAGATTTTAGTTTTACTGGAAGTTTAAATCAATAAATATTTATTCTTTTATTATTACTACAAGCAGTGGAAGATGTTTTATAAAAAGCAAAATCAACTAAAAAAGATAATTTAAGGAATCGGTTTTGGCATCGGAAAGTAGGCTCGAATTTTCCCAATTCCGATACCCCAAAAAGCTCTAATTTTTCTGATTCCCGATCCCGATTAATCGTCCCAACACTAGAAAAAAATTTCATTATTGGCGAAATAGTTTTCAAAGGCAAGTTGAGTTTACTTCCCTTGTTTTAAGCAAAACTCAACTCTTACTAATTGTCTTCGAAATGATTAATTTTCTACCTAATCTTTTTTTTTTTTTTTTGTAATTTTTGGATATGCTAATTACTGTGACATGACAATTAAGTAGATACTAGTGGGTTTACTTGAAATTCAATATTGCGCTTTTGGGAATTTTGCTATTATGATGAAGAATGCCGAATATAATATTAATTACTACTCCAACTGTACTCGTCCAGCGTTGTCTGAAGACATTTTAGTTTTAAATATTTATTAAATCCATTTATTTACTCATCTTTTTAATTTAAGGTAGATAACTCTCACTCTGTATTTTAATTGAAAATGAGTTCCTGTTCTTATTAATTTTATTTTTAGGTGATTATTTAAAAATCTTTCACTTTAGTAGTCGTCTAAACCAGACTAAATAATTTAAAAAATAAATTCTAGCTTTTTATAATCTAATAAAATTGATTTTTTTATAATCTTATTAGATTATAAAAAAAAAATCAATTTTATTAGATTATAAAAAGCTAGAATTTATTTTTATAAATTAAAAATTTTAAAAATAAATTCTAGCTTTTTATAATTTAATAAAATTGATTTTTTTATAATCTTATTAGATTATAAAAAAATCAATTTTATTAGATTATAAAAAGCTAGAATTTATTTTTATAAATTATACCACAACAAATGATATATTATTTAATTGGAATTCATTATTGAGATGAGCATTATTTATTAATTTATTTTAATGCGGACTATTATGCTCATCTTTCTTAGTTGTTGTTTCACGTTTTGGCCAACTATTCCTCTGGCCTTCATCAGGTAGGAACTCAAATCTCTTCACTGCATTCTCAGCAATTACTGCCATCCATAGTTGTTGTCGTCTCACCACGTTTTGACCAAAATAAAATTGACTTTTTTATAATCTAATAAAATTGTACCACAACAAATGACTTTGAAAATATGAGAGAATAACTTTATATGTTAAATATCATGGTACAACAATAACAAATGAAAATTGGCTTGTCAAAATCAAAGTTTCATTTCTCAGCTTAAATTATATAATTTTTTTTAAATTAATCAATTTGATGTTTAATGTTTTTAACCAACAGAATGTGTGATTATGTGTATTTAAAGATTATATATATATATATATATATATATATATATATATATATATATATATATATATATATATATACACTAGCATGTGTGCCCGGCGTTGCCCGGGTGTTTGGAGGTGTATGTTGAGCAAAAAAAAAACGCAGTAAATTTTTTTAACTTTGACCCCTATTATGACCCCTTAACATTTGTTTTGGGCTCAAATCGAGTTATTAAGTTAGATCCATGTCCAATAAACCTATATCTAAAATTTCAAGTGTTTAGACCCAAACTTGGCGGAGGAGTTTGGTAGAGTTCTCAAAGGTCAAATCGTTGGACTTTGACCCCTTAACAGCCAAATTTCTGGCCGAAAATGGATCACAAAGATTTTCCCAAATCTCAGTACCCTGTTTCGAGTCTGTAGACTTAAAATTGACAGAGTTATTGCGTAGTGAAATGTACACACACACACACACGTTCACTTTTATAGATATATGATAGACTAGCCTGGGTGCCCGGCGTTGTCCGGGTGTTTGGATGTGTGTGTTGAGCATAAAAAAGAAGAAGTGGTTGTAGGCAGGCAGACAGACTAGAACCCGTACCGCGAAGGAGGAAAAGAACATGAAAAAAAGTGACGTCTTTGCTGTTTCGCCCATCGCCAAACAGGAAGTGATGTAAGTTTAAATTAAGGCTAGTTAATTGAAAAGAGGGGATGGCTTTCGAAAACATCGGCGAACAAGTGCCCAGTGGAGGGTGAAGTGATTAATGTTTTTTAGTCAATTTTTCCGTATTTGTCGTCCGAAGGGTCGGATTCACAACGATACCGATCTCGTGAAAATCCGTCGCCTGTCGAAAGTTTTAGGCAGACAAACATACACACATACATGCATACATACATTTAAACAAACTGGTGAGATTTATATTATAGATTATATTGGACGCAATATATGGTAATGATTTAAAAAGTTAAAAAAAAAATAAAGACTCGTGTGCCACCACCAAGAATCGAAACCAAACCTTCAGCTTATGACTTATTTTTGCCTGTGGTTACAATAACTGGGCCATGAAGACATATTTACTGCAAGGCTAAAAATTAAAACATTAACCAATAGCTACAACGTAATGCGTTCATAATGGCTGCGTTCGACCTTCACCTAGCAAATTTCTTCTTTTTTTTTTTTTAATTTTCACACCTTTGCACCGATTTTTCCTGGCTAAAACCCAAATATAAAGTTTCGCATGGATTCAAATACCTTATATATGAAGTTTCATGTCTGTAGACAAAAAAAAACTATAGGAGGAGTTTGGTAGGCAATTTTTTTTAAACAAAAATATATACGTATACATAAATATATATGGAAACAATTTTGTGTTTACTATAAACTTTTTACGCGAATATTATGCAAGTATAAATCTACATTAATATAATTACACGTAATAGTTAAATAAAGATGATCATCCTATAAGAAAACCGAAGAAAGTAATAGGGAATTAATTAAAATGAATGCTTAAAATAATATGCAAATTAGCTAGATCTTCTGCTAGTGAATGTAATTCCACGCCCCATACATAACAAAATTGTATTTTCTTTTTAAATAAATAGAGAAAGGGATGGTATTTATTTGCTCCCCCACCGAGCAAATTAGGCACAAGGCCGATTTTTAATGTGAGGAGTGAAGGGGAAATGGGGACCAACTCCCCGGGGAGTAGGGGAGATGGATAGTGACAATTGGTATGAAGGGTTGCCCCTACATTGACCAAGGTCTTATATGTGGGGTCGCCCCCACATATGGTCTTTGCTTGCAGTATCTGCCGGAACAGATGGTATTTATTTGCTCCCCCACCGAGCAAATTAGGCACAAGGCCGATTTTTAATGTGAGGAGTGAAGGGAGGGGGAAGGGAAAAAGGGGACCAGCTCCCGAGAGGTGGGAAATGGGAGTTGGTTAAAGGTGAGGCATGTGGGGTTGCCCCCATATCTGGTCTTTGCTAGTCATAGCTTGCAGTATCTGCCGGAATAGATACTACACTTTGATCTTGGCCAAAAGGCAAAGAATTTTAATATGACTATCAATACACACGCTTGAAAAACGAATTTATAGGAGTATAGAAGATATATATATATATATATATATATATATATATATATATTCCCCACCCAAAATAATCTGTTATCTATTCAGTCAGCTAATCATGCTTAATCACTTTATCTTATTAACGAAACACGTATTAAAATTCAAATTTATAAATTGGACGTTTTAATTCAATTCATTTCTATTACAATTTTATTATAAACTAGTAGGGCTACCTGGCGTTGTCCATGGCAAAAGTATAATATATTTCTACTATAACTTCTCTTTCTCTCCCTCCCATGTTTGTCCCTCCCTTTCTCCACACCCTTTTCTTCTCCATCCAACCAATTCTTCTGTTTGTATACACATACACATGGACAGCTTGTTTTTTATCGATTCCTAAAAAAAATGAGTCGCATAAAAGAAAATAATTACCTTCTTGATTAAAATCAAGTAATTTCCCATTAGTTAGTACATAAGCTATCTAGAAAACTGACTCCCCCCCCCGAACGAAATGTGACCTAATTTGGAGTCAAAAAATAATTTTTTTTCTAAATTTTTGACATTATTCATCTAGAGTAATGCTGATCAAAAAAATACCAACTTTGTTGTTTTTAGTTTTATCTGGACATATAAACATACAGACAGACAACTGTCCTTTATATTACAAACTAGTAGGCCGCCCGGCGTTGCATAAATATTATATTTTTATTCATACAAAAATTGAGACATGTGCATGCGAGTATTATGTTTTTTGTTGTTGTTTTTTTTTAAACAGTTCACTTCTTGCAAGTAAAAAAAATACTCAAACTGAGATCGAAATTAAAACCTAAATACAGTGAGTCAAGCTTGACACACGATCTTTAAAAAGTGTTTTCAAACCTACTTATTCTTAACATAAGTAATCTGTCATGTGAACGATTCTCGCATGCCTATTCGTGAAACAGTTAGCAAACATAAAAATCCGACGACCCGCACGTACCCACTTTTTCAATTTTGCCCCGTTAACAGCTGTTTTTTTTTTCGGTTGGAAACCGATTAAAAAGTTTTCCACATATCTGAATACCCTATATGCGAAGTTCAAGTATGGAGATCCAAAAATCGTTGAGTATTGATGTTGATAGGTGTCCTCACCAGCGCACACACACACACAGAGTCTTTCTCTCTCGCACTCACTTTTATAGATATATAGATTACCGTATATGTTGGTGTATAAGACGACCCTTAAAGTTAAGAATCATCTTTAAAAACCAATATTTCATAAGATACCGAGTGTTGCAATCTCCAGCCTAGGCTAAACAAACATGGTTTCGTGATTTAGCAGTCGTCTTATACAACCGAATTTGCTCCAATTTTGAACCTCGTCTTATCTGGCGGTCGCCTTATACGCCGAAATATACGGTATATATTTTGATAATAATTATACATTTTACAAGTAATGAATTTTTATGAATTTTTAAATTTTTTTTTTTTTTTTAATTTAATCAAATAATCGCACTTTCTTAAACCTTATTTAGGAGAAAACGCAAAAAAATGTAAAAATTAAACTTAAAAATAATTGTTTTATAATTTCATCTAGATACTATCAAAAAGTTATGGCGTTTGGGGGGCTTGTCTGTTCGTACATTGATAAAAACGTAATGTGTTGACAAAAAGGAGTAGTCAGAGTACGCATTACTAAGGCAGTAGTTTTTACGATGTTAATATTCGAGTTCGAATCTCATGTAAAAAGGTTACTCATGCAGAGAGTGATCCGTTCTGGAATAATAACGTTATTATTCTAAAAGCCATTCTTAACATGGGGAGGGGGTTTGTACCTATTCTGTACTTTAACCTCACAATTGAATAAAAAAAAACATATCATAAAACTTTAATTAAACGTAGAAATACGATTTAAAAAATAGCGCGGATCACTCTCTGCATTAGCACCGTAAAAAGAATTCTTTTTTTATCTGGATACGCGTTTTATAAATTTAAAGAAATTATTTAGCATGATAAAAAAAAAACATTACATAAATATTTCTTTTAATTAAGTGACGTTTTTTATAACACATAAAAAGAGACAAAAACATATTCAGCATTAGTCGAAAGCGAATTTTGTTTTACTTAAAAATTTCTGATTATTTTGCCAATAAAAAAAATCAAATACGTAAATACATTCATCATAGTTACTTACTCTTTCATGCAATTCCTAAGTAACACACATTTTTCTCACCAAATTACACAAATGTTTTCGCCATTATCGAACATAAGAATATTTATATAGCTGTTCACCATATATTAATTTATATCAACTTACAAAAATACACAGCACTTTCTTCGTTTGTTTGTTTGTTTGTTCGTATTTTGAAATTTTCAGGGGACATAATTACATGAAAACTTCCGGTGTCAATGGTACTAAAACTGTAGAGAATAGATACTAAATTTTGATCTTAGCCAAAAGGCGAAGGAGCCATAAAATCATGCTTTGTGACTAAATGAATGAAAAAGAAAACGTATAGTTTTTAAATAGATAATTTTACGTTTAATTTATTCATACCAATAATATCGTGGGCTCTGTGTTTGGCTTGACATTTATAAAAAACGAATACGTTTTACTTTTAATTTAATAATGAATGGATTTAATCTTTTTATAAAAACAAGAGAAATTGTTTGTCTGCCTACTAACTATTAATAGATCATTAGACCTACTAATGTGAAATTTGGTATTTATTGTACATTGTCTTGATGGGCATATATAACGAATGTTTTTGTTGTGGGAATATGAACTCTTCTGAAATGTATAAATTAACTGAGAGTTACGACTCTCAGTGTACTTTCGTAGTCCGCCATCTTGGCGATACTTACTACGACGGTTTCTCTTTGTATATGCTTTTTTTTTATTAAATATATTTTCTTACTCATCTCTGTGTCCGTGCTTCAGACAGAGAGATACCAAATCTACTCATAATATAAAAGAACGCCTTGTGTGTGTGTGTGTGTGTGTGTGTGTGTGTGTCTATCGGTCAGAGTTTTTGTAAACGTAAGAAATACATTTTGATACCGAAATGTCTTAAATTCTCTTAGAAATGGAAAAAAAATATCCAGTGTAGCAGCAAGGCCTAAGCACATATACCAGAAACAACAGTTGGAAAGTCATACACCATTCAACATGACTATCCAATTTTTACAACTACGTACCTAGAAAACAGATCTGTTAAACCTGACATAAATATATGGGACAAGAAGTAAAAAGTAACAACCCTAATATAAGTCAGTACCCCCCCACACACACACACCAATGATGCTGGGTTAAATAGAGCTGAGAGGAAAAAAAGATAACGAAATCTTATCTTATGTACAATATGACAAGAAACTGGAATTTTAGGAAGATTTTCATCGTTCTAATAATTATAGGAGTAACCGGACTCATGAAAAAGAATTTCAAAAACTATCACATATATACCCAGTGAACCAAGAGCAAGAGCGAAAACGATTGCACTTAAAGATGATTCGATGATGATCGGATGGGTCCCTTAACTCTCCAGACTTAAGAGTACATACAGCACCTGGTATTATCAAATGGCACCCATTTTAAAACTGACCAGGCTCAACGTCGCTTGAGGGACGAGTAAAATTGTAAAAAGATCTCTCGGTTAGAGTATCTGAGAAAGCGGGTGAATGTCGGCCACCTGGTGGGATGCCCCATCCTCAGAAAAAACAAAATCATGAGAAAATTTTAAAAAAGAAAAAGAACAACTTCCTCCTAGATAAAAGTTCTGTTCTCAATCGTGTAGGGAAGCTCATCAGAGAGAATATGCTAAGGTTTTTTTGTTTTGTTTTTAAGGTGTGGTTTTATATATTTACAGATTAACCCTCGTCCTTCCTTTCGATTTTTATTTTATTTTTATTTTTTTTATGGATAGCTGAGATGGGGCGGGTAATTACGTTTGTTTCGTTTCGCCCGGGATTCGATTTCTTATTTTACATCAAGCTGACTTATCGTTTAATGTGGTTTTTTATTCATACTTAATTAGGGATTATGTAATTTTTCACCCAAATAATCTGTTTTGTTTGTTTGTTGGTTTTTTTTTGTTTTGTTTTTTGTTTTTGTTTTTTAGTTTGTTTTTTTTTTGTTTTGTTTTGTTTTGTTTTTTTATTATTCAAAGTTAGATAGATTGAACGGTTAATCTTCTCTGTGGATCATCCAACCCCACCTTGATAGATTAGGAATAATTGAGTGACAAGCTGGAACTTAACCTGTGATGCCGTAAAAGTCAAGGGTTTGGGAGGTTGAGGTTGTGTTTTAATTTTTTATTGTTAAAAGAGTTATCCGTTTATTTGTTTGTTA
>NC_136501.1:63914817-63969817 GCF_053919585.1 Euprymna scolopes
CCCGAGGATAAAGAAATATGGATAGAAGTTTTTTTTTTATGTGGGGAGCTCTTCATCATTGTGTCACAATTATAAGAATTCAACAAAATTTGCCAAATTAATTTAAAACAATTTTGCCAACAGGAAAGCATAATTTACATAATTTCTATTCAAGGCAAAACACTATTATCAACCAGCAGAACTCAGCACACCTCGGAATTCCATTCTTCACTGTTAACTGAGTGATTGTCCAATTCACCATTGGGGAAAATAATCAATATAATCTTTCCCAAGTCAATCAAGACCCTCTGACGACAATCTTTATTACTAAGGATAATAAATCTATTTACTTTTTCCATGTTTGTGTACATCATGATTCAAATAACAAAACAAGTCGGAGAAATATGCGGGCCAACTTTTTTTTTTTCAATGACAGCACATGATGACGATATTTGATTCTTGTTTGTCTCTCTTATATGCTCCAAAACTACTCAGTAGAATTGTGTCAGATTTGGCATGAATCACTCGTATCTCAGGAGGTTAACATTTTAATACAACTGCTAACACTAAAAACAATCAACACTTATAAGCTCCAAAACAAAATTTTACCAGATTTTGCATAAAGCATCCTTGTGATGCTGCATTTGTCAAGGAGCGGAGGAATAACATTTTAACTACTACTACTACTAATAATAATAATAATAATAATAATAATAATAATAATAATAATAATAATAATACAAAAAGCAAATTATACTTATAGTCTCCAAAATAGAATCTTAATAAATTTGGGATGAAGCACCTTTGGCGAGCAAAATATGTTAGAAAGAGATGGAATTTATACTACTACTACTACTACTAATAATAATAATAATAATAATAATAATAATAATAATAATAAT
The DNA here is from genome assembly GCF_053919585.1 of Euprymna scolopes. Lineage (NCBI taxonomy): Eukaryota > Metazoa > Mollusca > Cephalopoda > Sepiida > Sepiolidae > Euprymna > Euprymna scolopes. The sequence continues at coordinate 63,915,699 of NC_136501.1, forward strand.
AATAATAATAATAATAATAATTCTCATTGACTGACATCATATCAAATAGTCGAAAGAAAGGGCAAGGAGGATGGAAAGACCGAGGAGAAAAAACACTCCACTTGATGAGCGCGAAAAGGACTAGGAGCTTGGGGAGGCTTATTGCCACTCAAATTATAGTAAAGACCAATGGTCATTGCCAGCAAAATGTCAATGGCAAGCGGCTGTTACAATAACGTAAATTCATTTGCAAAGATTATTGAAAGAGGTGGAGAGTACTGGAAATCTGGGGATACTTGTTGTCAGACTCCAGGGAACACCACCAGTTGATGTCAGTGAGTAATCTCTGATAATGACCTGTGTGAGAACTCCAAGTGAGTAGAAATAATAATAAACTTAACGTCCTCAAAGTTAAGTTTAATGTGATGCAGGTGTATATAGTAGAGGTTTTTTTTTGTTTTTGTTGGGGTTTTTTATAAGGTGGTCACCATTTATCAAGGCCCAGAAGCCACTCGGGGATAAGGGTTATTGTATGTACAGTACTTTAGTGTTGAGATTTGATAAAGTGTCTTACTTAAGAGGGCGGTTCATCAAGAATTTGTTAATGTTGGACTTGAAGACATCCAGGTTGTAGTCGGATGGGAAACAGGCAAACGGAACAGAGTTCCACAGGCGTGCACTTCTAAGAAAGAAACTTTGCTCATGGAATCTACATTTTGGTTTTGGCACAGATAAAGAGTGGAGAAAATTTTTGACAGTGGTTTCAGCTAGACGGGTGTTTTTCATGAAAGATTGGCAAGGGGGGACCAGGGATTGGAGCTCAGGTGTATGAATTATTCTATTACTTATTATCGATTTTTGCTGCAGTAGAGATGAGTACTTCAGCTAGTTAAAAACTGATAGAATATAAATCGTTCGATCTTTCATGGCTATTGATTATTGATTGTTTTCTTTAAACAGATGCTGTATTAAAGATTACGAAAAGCGGCCTTTCACTGAGGAGCTTTTTAATCACCCATTTTTCAAACAAGTACCTGATGACGTAAGTTTGGTGAGTATCCCTAGTTTTCCTATATTTCTCTTCACTCACTCACGATTTATGTAGTCATTCTAAAATTTTTATCTAGTTTTTTTATTCTTTATTCCAGTTTTTTAGTCTTTATTCCAGTTCTAAAACCAAAAATAATTCCATTTTTTTTTTTAATGGAAATCGCTCCAGACAAGGTATGAAACTAATTAATGTAAGAAGCTAAAAAAATAATAATAATACTTCAAGGTCAAAAACTAGCTAACAATAAGTGTTAGAAAAATAGATTCCGCTTCAGAAAACAGCATTTTTCTCCATTTGTCAGAAACATCGATCATGAGGACTAAAGGGCAAAATAAAGTGAGCAAGAGTTACAAGGCTGCTGAAAGTAAATCCAAGGTCCACTTTCTACTCTCCTACTTACTTTCCAGCCATATGACTTCCTGTCATGGCGTCATTTTCTGAACACGTCAGTTAAAATTCTTTACTTAAATTCTAATTCCTTATCTTATTTGAAACCAGAATTGACAAGGCAGTCTGAGACTGTACAAAGCAACGCTTTAGAAACTTTTTCAACAGCACAGAACCATGTGTATCTGAACTGACCTTTCAAATGGACCATGCTAACAAGGTGGAGTCGATGTGATCCACTGTATTGGTAGCAGCTTGTTCTCTGTATTTACTTGCCTAGGCTATGGAGAGTGCAACTCCATAATATTTTGACACTGAAGGATACAAAGGGAGAATGGAGGGAGCAGATTCTGAGCATCCAAATTAAGGGAGGGGTCATCCAATTATATTCAATCTTTCTCCTTTTTTTCATAATACTAGTAGGACTACCCAGCATTACCCAGGGCAAAACTATAACATAACTTCCATCGCTCTCTTTTTACTCCACTCAACCTACACACAACTCGACACACACACAACTCTACTTCACCCAGCCGACACACAACTTTGGACTCACGCACAACTCGAGTCAGCATAAGGGAAATAACTTTTGTGAACAAATCAATTACTTCTCTTTACATGATAACATTAAAAAGTTATGTGTAGGTTTTGATGACCTTAAATGATATAAATGGCCATTTAACTCTTAAACAATAAATCCTTTTTTTTTTTTTTTTCTACATTTTAGAAATAATTTATCCGAGGTTCACACTAATAAAAAAAATACACTGTAAAGGAGTTTGGTGTGATATTTTTTAAGTTTTAGAGATATGAAAACATGCATATACACAGACAACTACCCTTTATATAATATATTTCTCAGTACTAGGACTTATACATGTAGTCTTTGAGGCTTACAATTAAGGAGATGGTCTCACCACTCTATATATCTATCCATATTTAAAAGCAATTAAAAACGACTATTATTACTGTGAGGAGTTATTCCCCCCTTCCAATTATATTAGATTTCTAGCAATAGTTGCGTTTATTTATTTAAACATTCTATTATGTGTGTTACCTTCCTGTATAAGGAAAATAAAAATGTTGAATATAAAAAAAATATAATTGTATTACGAGTAGTGTTGGAACGATTAATGGGAATCGGAATCAGGAATCGGAAAGCTCTAAACATTTTGTGGTATCGGATTTGGTATTAGTGTCTTTTTCCAATGCCGAAGACGATTCTTTTTTTGTACGAATGGCAAGATTATAAATATTTATGTATCTTAAACTACCAGTAAAATTAAATCCATATATCCCCCATTGCAAGTGTATTTTTACGTTTGCAAAAATATATGCACATATTACATGGATTTTTTTTATGGTAACCCGAAATAAAATACAACTTTCTATTTAGAAATTTAAAAAGAATCAGAATCGGTAATTGTATCGGAAGCAAAAAAATATATGGGAATTGCTCCATCACTAATTACAAGATTTTTTTTTTTTTTTTAGGCTTTTATTTAATCAGATTTTTTTTTCTTTATGTAGCTCAAAGAAAACCTCACGAAAATGGTGCATCAAATGAACCCTGTTATTCACGCTCCTGACGTGACCACCAAGCATGGCCAACTCAAGTCCAAAAGGGCTAACCAACGGCCGGTCAATGTGCCAGATGATCTGGCAACGATGCAAACTTTGAATGCTGTAAGTATTTTTTTTTTTTTTGTGATTCAATTCATATTTGTAGTTTCTTTTAATGCATTAATCTGCAAAATTTAATGGATATTTTGCAAACCTCTTTCCTCTAATGAGAAGAATTGCATTTCTCGAAATTCTGCAAAATAAGGTCTTTAAAGTTTATTTGTACTCCGTGTCGGATAATTAAAAATTCTGTATACCTCTTTTACAGGTTTTTAATGTCCTTTTGAAAATTTGAATCAATTTTCAATAAGATTGTTCTGTTGTATATGTATATATATATATATATATATATATATATATATATATATATATATATATATATATGTGTGTGTTGGGACGATTAATCGGAATCGAGAATAAAAAAAATCGGAACATTTGGGGGTATCGTGATCGGTATCGGAAAAATTTTAGCCTATTTTCCGATGCCAAAACTGATTCCTTAAATTATCATTTTCATTTGATTTTGGTTTAAGAAACATCTTCCACTGCTTGTAATAATAATGAAATAATAAATATTTATTGATTTAAACTTCCAGTAAGACTAAAATCTCTAGATCACCCCCTCACAAGTGTGTTTTTATGTTTGAGAAAATATATGCACATTTAAGATGTGTTCTTACAGAAATCAGGACAAAATAACAATTTTATAGCAAAATATTTAGAGATTTATAAAGAACGGAAATCGGAATCAGTAAGTGTACCGGAATCGGGAAAAATATTGGGATCGTCCCATCACTGATATATATATATATATATATATATATATATATATATATATATATATATATTTACCAGTGGTGAAAAAACCGGACTAGAGTGCTCAATGTGTAGTCAGAGCAGTATATAGGAAATTTATTACTGTGAGTCCAGAATGAGTTTACAAATTGTTTCAGCTAGAGGAAAATCCTCAAAGACGAAAAATCCAACTAGCATCGTCGAATTCTGACGATGCTAGTTGGATTTTTCGTCTTTGAGGATTTTCCTCTAGCTGAAACAATTTGTAAACTCATTCTGGACTCACAGTAATAAATTTCCTATATATATATATATATATATATATATATATATATATATATATATATATATATATATATATATATTGTATTCTCTTCAATTAAAAAAAAAAAAATGTTTCGAGCAAACTATATCACTCATTTATTTTTTTTAATGTTTTTTTTTTATATTTTTCAAAAAAATTTTCCAGGATATTATTGTGAAACAACTTAAGCAGCGCTATGATCATGGGGTCATCTACACTTACATCGGAGATATTCTGATGGCTGTGAACCCCTTCAAGCCTCTTGCAATTTATACTGAGAAGGTAAGTTTGCTTACACCTCAACTTTTTAATATCAAGTGGAAGGAACATATTTCAACTTCTTTAATGTTGGACCTTTGCAATTCTTGATGTATGTTTGTTTTATGGCATATCACCCTTTTTTCATCTTTATTAATGCTGAATTTGGTCATTTTATGTTCAAATATTTATCCTGTTTGGTTATTTTAAATAAAACAGTTTCCTTTCAACTTTTGCTTTCTGCTTTGCCAAGTCTTGCCGGTGTATAACGATGAATGGTCCCTTTTGATTAATACTTACGTAATTCCAGTTTAATTTTAAAACTGTACGCCAGTAAATAAAGGTATATCACACGAAACCGCTTGAAGGGTCGAAGAGACTTAATGCTCGAGCGTACAGAACGAAACTCAAAACAAAACTGAAAATGTAAACACAAAATGGGAGAGGCAGACGACAATTCAAATAACACCGTTATGCTGAGTTATCTCCCTTGATTGATATGCGATCATAATTCAATACTGGGGCTAAATAAAAAAAAAATACTAGTCTTTACTTTGAAATGATTTTTTGGAATGATTTTATTTTTAATAACATGTTATAATCAAAAAATATATATAATTAGCTATTACTTTGAAAAATGTTTATCTTCAAAATGGTTTTATATAATCTGCATAAATAAAACAGTAGGTGTATGTGTGTGTCTGCCTGTACATAAATATTTAACCGATAAACACTTAAACTACTAGTTATATAATACTAAACTTAACAGAAAATAGTAATCATGCAACAAGGGTAGCTTATAACGAGTAAAATCTTTAGTTGGATGGATGAATATGTCGCCAAGTTAAAAATGCATAATGTTCATTTTAACTTGCCGACATATTTTAATTTCTTTCTGCGCATGCCCAAATTCAGCTCATTTCTTCAAGCTTTTTAATATAAAATCTTTCTTATCTATCTGTTGGGAGCTCAAACGCGACTAGAGTGCTAAATGGTTCAGTTTCAATTCTAACTGATGGCATCCAAGTTAATTTTTTTTTATTTAATGTTTGAAATCATTACTATATATTGTGTACAATATAATATTCAGTAAGGAATTGGCTTTGTAATAATAAATATAAAATCTGCATAAATTAAAATATATTTTATGACCTGGTAAAGCCAGGCACCTCACCCACTAGGCTAGCAATTTTTTTTTTAAGTTTGCATAAAAAATAGTCGTTATTATGAAATATTTTAAGTTTGCATAAAAAATAGTCGTTATTATGAAATATTATATAAAATCATCTTGTAAAACAAATTTTTCAAACTGCAGATGAAAAAACTATAGTTTGATTCTAATGTATTTTATTAAAAATCAAATCAAATCACTCCATCAACAGAAAATGAAAGTCGAAAAGAAACTGTTTCATTTAAAATAACTGTTTGTTTGAATTAATTACTCACCAAATGGTCATTAAATTCCACTGAATATTCCGGTGCTTTTTAGGAATAGGAATTCACAGATTTCCAGTTGTGCATGGCATAAGTAGTTTCAACTATGAACAGAGAAAGCCAAATCACATTACGATGTTTTTACACAATACGAACCGAACTACACCAACGTTTGCTGCACTAGCAAATTAGATTAGTTTAGAGTTAGGTTAGGGTTAATGTAAAAAAATAAATAAATAAAAAATTCCCTTCCTTCTTTGAGAGAGTTGCCAGATAAGTCCTCTTTCCATTCTTTTTTTTTTTTTTTTTTTTTTGCCGACTATTATCCTCATCTTCATAATTGCTGTTGTTGCACCTTGTTTCGGCTATTTGATCCTCTGGCCTTCTTCAGGTGATTAACCACAACAGGATAGCAATGCTGAGTCTTGTAACGTATTCCCAGTAATTACTGCCTTCCATAGTTGTTGTTGTTTCACCATGTTTTAGCCAACGTTAAACCGCTATCTTCAGACAATGCTCACCTGGAACTGTAGAGACTCAATGCCTCTATCCACTACGTCACAGGCCACTACGTCACAGGCCCCCGAAGGGCGATCAAGGTTGGATTTTTGGATCTTGTAAATCCAAGTTTTCGTTCTTATCTAGTTTTCCATTGTTGGGTCCATATCGTATCGAATGGTATTATATATTATTTTTATTGGAATCCTTTAATATGAGTAATTTGTATATTCATTCTTTTTTTTTCTTCTTTTTTTTTTTTTACAGACTGTTATCCTCATCTTCATAAGGATAACAATAAAAAAAAAATAGTAAATACACAAATTATTCATCTCAAAGGATTCCAATAAAAAATAAAATAAATAAAAATAATATATAAAACGTCTTCTCTCGTTGAAATACCGCCAGTTAAGGAAGGGAGACAACTCTGCCCGGAAATCTTAGTTTCATAACTTCTGCCTGAAGTCTCTCTCTGACCCTTGACCTCTGCACTTTTTCCCTCAAAATAAGACTCCTATTCTGTAACGCAAACAAATGTTTTAAAAATTGTTTTTCCTTGTTTATTCCTCAATTGATTCAAGATTGTCGTTTTCTATAAAAACTACTTGCCTTTTTCAGTATCAGGAGCAATACACCAATGTTGCCAAAGGAGTTCTATCACCCCATATCTTTGGGGTGGCCGATCGTTCCTTCCATTCCATGTTACATCTCCAAATGAACCAGGTAAGTGAATTCTTCAAAAACTTCAAATATTTCACAATAACTAGAGTATCCGTTCCGTAAGAAAAATGGACACGTAATTCGAACAAAATGTAACCTGAGGATTTTAGAGTTGGCATTTGTTACGTGGCTAAAAGTGTAACAAAATAAGGAAAATCATGCATGCGCGCAGCGACTCAGTTGTTTTTAACAGCGTTGGCGACTACGGCTCTCCAAATTGTAGAGCCATGGTAATCTCAGGAAGACAAGTAAAGATGGTAGTTTCCTAGTGCTTTCCCTCTTGATTCGGGGGCGTATCTGACCCCGTGAGTTAAACACGCCCACAAATACCAACCTGGAAATTTCTACGATTTGGCATGGTACATACAGCGCCTAGCCTTCTCAAATGGTCACCCATCTGGTACTGGCCAGGTACATCGTTGCTTAACTTTAGTGATCTGGCGAGAACCAGTGTGCCAACGTGATTGTGCGAAAAATTAAATGAAGACAAAAAGGTGATAAAATTAAATATAATTTTTACTTAACACACACAAAAAAATTTAACATAAGCGAAAAACAAGAACAAAAAATATTTCTACTGAAGCAGACGATGAAGTCAGAAGACCTAGTTGCAGGAAGGTGAATGATGATTTTTTTGGAAGAAGAAGAAGGTCAGGAAAATGGAACTTAATTATTTACAAAAAGAATCTCAAAATTTTAAACTTATTATCTCTTTGGTGAGAGAAGATTTTAAAGACGTTGCCAGAAGATTTTAAAGACGATTCTTTTGGCTTCGTTTATAACCCTGGAATCACGCCAGAGCTGAGGGTGAACTCATCACGTCAACAAACCAATAATTGTCAAGTTAGCAGGAAAGCCTCTTTTTATAGAAAGCGCCACTCAATATTAGAATATTCTAGAACCCTCTCAATCTTTGGGGAATATAAATTTAGCTCTCATAGCATTTTTTTTTTTTTTTTTTTTTTTTTTTACATAGAGGTGTATAGATATTTTTAAATTTTTCAACCCTGTCTATGATCCTGGATATGACCTTAAACTATATCCGATGGTGAGGCCCCAGCTTGTGGGCTTTGGGGAGTGTGGAGCCACCCTTTAATTGCCATTGCTCTCAGATCCACTCTGACCTGGAGTGGTAGTACTTGTTAGGGTCCCAACTAGGGGTTAAATAGAAACTGGCTTGAAAATAACAAATATATTCTATTAAAAAAAATGTCTTCAAAATCACTGGATTCGGCATTAAATAACCTGAAAAGGGTTGATATGCCGTAAAACAAAAACAACCAACTAACCAACCAACCAACCAACCAACCAACCAACCAACCAACCCTGTCAAAGAGCTAGAGACTAGTAGCAGATGCACCAGCCCAGATGTGGCAACAATACTCCATGCATAGCCGAATACTGGCTTTGTAGAGACATAAAATACTCTCACGTCCAGTATAATCACATTGATACACCTGTTCCTGCTGGATCACCGAAATCAAGGAACGTTGAACCTGGTCAGTACTAAATGGGTGGCCATTTGGGACTTCCAAGTGCTGTATGTGCTCTCCGCTTATCTCGGCATTGTTTCCAGTCATCCTGGACTTCTCCTTGCCATTGGACTCAAACAGTGCCGATTCAGGAGAGGTGTGGTTGGGGATTGCGCAACTCTTGCCTCTCAATTACATGTGCAGCTCCCCTCCTACAGAGGATATCTTTTATCTTTCGAGGTTGAATGGAAGCATCGATAGGATACTCTCAGGTGTGGGTAATTTTCTAGCACGGTAGAGGAATTTCTTGTAGAGTTCTTTTTAGTATTGATTTTTAGTATTGATTTTTAGCATTGATTCTTTTTAGTATTGATTCTTTTTAGTATTTATTTTTAGTATTGATTTTTAATATTTATTTTTAGTATTGATTTTTAATATTTATTTTTAGTATTGATTTTTAATATTTATTTTTAGTATTGATTTTTTTGTATTGATTTTTTAGTATTGATTTTTAGTATTGATTTTTAGTAGTGATTATTTTTAGTATTGAATTTTAGTATTCATTCTTTTTAGTATTGATTCTTTTTAGTATTGATTTTTAGCATTGATTTTTAATATTGATTTTTTAGTATTGATTTTTTAGTATTGATTTTTAGCATTGATTTTTTAGTATTGATTTTTAGTATTGATTTTTAGTATTGATTTTTAGTATTGATTTTTAGTATTGATTTAGGTTTTTGTTTATCTTTAAATTTTACATTTTTATAGATGTAATCACGACAAACTTACAGTAAAAAAATCCACCGATTTTTCTAAGATAATGTGATGTGATATCATTCAACTTCCGTTTGCGCATATAAATCTATATATAAATCTATATATATATCATAAGAGAGAACTTAAATGACTACTAGATACTGTTCTCAAGTATCTAAGGTCTCTCTGTATAGGAGTTTGTCAGGACAATCTGGTATGAGAATACGTTGCCCTTCAAGTAACCCCTGACTAAATATATATATTGTATCTGCAGCCCAAATAAGGTCATTTCGATATACGACGAATGGTGCTCTTCCTCCAAGTGATGTTGCCTCAAGTAACAACACTAAGCTGAATACTCCACCGGACCAGATGAATTCTTGTCCTGAAATCCAGTAAGACCATAAGGAAGTAATAACACAACAAAGATATACTATAACACAGTTAACTCATCAATTAGTAATAGGAAAATTAATGTTCCTAACTTCTTTACTAACTCAACGTTTGAGAAGTAAAGTTTGGTTTACGGCATATCAGCCTTTTTCGGGTTATTTAATGCCGAATCCAGTTATTTTGGAAATAGTATTCATGTTACATCCAGTTATTTTGTAGGTTTTTATTCGTATAATTTTGTATCTTCAATCGCTAGTTTGTAGTGTTTGGTTTGGTTTGGTTGTTTTATAGTGGATTTTATTGTTTTTGTTCCCTGCCTTGCAGAACATGAATGAGTTTTGCAATGGGTGAGGGAAAAGAGTTACAGTATTAATGTTTGGTACATTTTAAGTTAGGAAACCAGTCAGGAAGTGGGGAGATAGAAAGGGAAAGGGGAAATGGGAAGAAGGAAAGGGGGGGAGAAGGTGAGTTGTTGTTATTGGTTTTGGTTTTGCATGAACAGAATTAAGTTTTGCAAAAGGAAGTAGAGAAACAAAAAGCATCAATGTTAGGTGCATTACGTCTCAGGAAGCCAATATCTTCAGACAGCCTGATCTGGTAGCACTAGTTGAGAAGTAAAGGAGAACTTTAATGGGACATTTGAACCTCTATGTTTCTCATACAGAGATCAAGTGTTTGAATTCTGAGAACTTCGGCTGAAGTAAAATAATACAACTTTTTTTTTTTTTAATTTTCTTATCAGTTTGTCAAGCTGTGGGGTGGAGCATCCTACCGGATGCCAAACATTCACCCGCTAACTTAGATATCCCAACCGAGAGATCTCTTTAAGATTCTGACCGTCCCCTTAAGTGCAATTGTTTGAATCTCTCTTGCACTTGGTTCACCAGGCATATTTGCCAGGTAGTTTTTGAAATTCTTTTTTCATGAGTCCAGTTCCTCCTGTAATAACTGGAATGATAGAGATCTTTTTAAGATTCCAGTTTCTTTTCATGTCATACACACAATTAGAATCATGTCTACTGCGGTTTCCGAGGATTACTATTTAAAAAGATAGAGATAGGAAGATTCCTTGTAGATTTCCTTTTTAGTATTGATTGAGTTTTTTTGGTTATCTTTAGATGTTTTAATTTTTATAAATTTGATCATGACAAACTTATAGTAAAGAATCCATCGATCTTTCCAATGCAATGTGACGTAATAAGTAAGCCTAGGACAACAGCATATTCTTTTCATTGTTTTGACCCTCGAGTGTGTATCCATTAATATCTTATATGCTTTTATATAGAGTGATGTGGTTCTCGGTTGATTAACTGTGTCGGATATATACTCGAGGGTCAAAACAATGAAAAGAATATGCTGTTGTCCTAGTAAAAGACATCATTCAACTTCCGTTCGCGCATACAAATCTTACAAAATTATACTTGGGTCCTCACTTGATCTTTCAGAATTTCAGAATTGAAGCAAAATGAAATAAACTTATGAGATGAACTTCTTTGTCTTTGAACTTTCCCTTTTAAAAAGATGAACTATACTTCTGAATCAATTTTTTTTTATTTACAGTGCATTGTCATCAGTGGAGAGTCTGGATCAGGAAAAACTGAGAGTGCTAACTATTTGTTGCAGCAACTCACCAATCTTGGTCAGGTAAATAAAAATGGATTATTTTCTTTTTCTTTTCTTTCTTTTTTTTTTGCTATCTCTTCTATGTCTTCCGTTTACAAAACAAGTACGGTTGCAATAAATAATCTGTAATATAAATCTCACCTGTCTGTTTAAATGTATGTATGTATGTATGTATGTATGTATGTATGTATGTATGTGTGTATGTATGTATGTATGTATGCCTAAAACTTTCGACTGAGAGGACGAATTTTCACGATCTCACTATCATTTTGAAGCTCGACGTCTCGGACGACAAATATAAAAAAATTGGTCAAAAACATTAATTCCTTCACCCTCAATTGGACAGGAGGGGTTTCTTTGTCTGATTTTAACGTTCCGAACTTCCCGCGTCATGACCTCAGATTTTCTTTCATTTTCTTTTCCGTCTTCATGTGTGTGTGTGTGTGTGTGTGTGTGTTTTTAATGTTATATATATATATATATATATATATATATATATGAAAACTAACATAAAAATACACACACACACATTTGACTTAGATTTAAAATAGGTCAGGACACTAGATACCTACACTACCCGCCAAAACAGCACACACAAAGAAACGGGGAAACTGGATGTCAACTGGGCCTTTGTCCTGTAAGTGCCTGTTCATTGGCTGATTAGGAAGGGTGTGGCAAGAACTAGAAAACTGATTGGAACATTCTGTGTAGCTTAATTGCCATATATATTTTATAACTTACTACCTAGCTCTACCTACGTATTGAGCACTGTGTAAGTAAATACTTAAAGTTTACGCATAAATTTATACTTTCGTATATTAATTTATGTGATTAAATTAAGTAATCATATATATATATATATATAGAGAGAGAGAGAGGGGGGGAAGAAAGAGCAAGAGACGGACAGACAGGAAGAGAGGGCTAGAGAATTTATTAATATTGTGCTTTTACCGTGTGATTGAATGTTAAAAAAATTCATCTTATGCTTCTTTTCAGGCTCCCGACAAGTACCTGGAACAAAAAATTCTCCAAGCTAATCCTTTAATGGAGGCATTTGGAAATTCAAGGACTGTAATTAATGATAATTCCAGTCGTTTTGGAAAATATATTGATATGATCTTCAACGAGATTGGAAGCGTCATGGGAGGTATGGACTCTTCAATACATTCATCTTAATGCTGATTAGTGAGGGGTTGAGGATATGCGTTGCATGGAAAGAAATTATATGATAATCATATGATGAATATGTAATGTGAGTTTTAAAGACATGCTTAGATCTGATGATCTCAGTGGAAGATTTAATCTGGACAGTATACGAAGATGTTTGCAGAAGAGAAGACTTCGGTGGTATGGTCACATTGAATGAATGGGTGAGAGTTTTTGAGTTAGTAGATGTAGAAGAGTTGAACTAGCAGGTTCAGTTGCCAGAAAAAGGTTAATGAAAATAAGTGATAAAAATGGGCTTTCTTTTGTTTTTGTTTTTTGTTTTTGTTTTTGTTTTTTTATACTTTTTTTTTGCTCCAAACAAAGCGTATTGCCATTTTGCCATAAGAGGCCATTATTTGCAATCATGCCTTACAGGGGATTGTAGGGAAGTTGAGTTGCGAGATATTTGTCCACATTATATTTAAATTTCTGCATATCAGTACAGTCAGGAAACAGTGGGAGGGGGATTCCAAAGTATAGCAGCCTGAGGGACGAAAAAATTAGAGTTGAAGGCTTTCCGTCATCTAGGGACCTCAATAGTGAAGGGGTTGGACTTTGCTGTTTGTCTAGTTGATCGAAGTATGTACCTCAAGGGGGAGCAAGTGTTTGGAGTTCATCAGAGCATATTCTATTAAGATACTTGTAAAACAGGCACAGGGGCACAACATTGCAGCGATGGGACAGAGGTTAAAAGAAGGTTAAACAATAATGATCTTGCCAGAGATAAGTTAGCTTCTAAGTCAATTTCTAAAAAAAAAACATCAAACACATGCCAGCATGTAAAATGGACGTTAAACCGAATTTGGTGATGATTTTATGAAGAAAATGTTTGTTAAAACATAGTATTTAGTATAATTCTTTAATATAAAATATGTATAAAATACGTTTATAAGCCAAATTACAACGCAATATTATGAAAATGAACAAATATTTATTCGTTTAAAATTAATATTTCAGCGATTAACGTCATCCTCAGAATTTTATACATTTTTTTCTTTCTTTTTTTTTTTTTTTTCTTCGCCATGGTGTTAAATTGAAGAAAAAAAAGTTAGTAAAGAGTCAGCGTGTTGTAAAATAACTCATTTTTTTATTTGAAGAATATAATAAAAGTTGTCTCTCTTACAAATAAACTTTTATTTTTACTTCTGCTTTAAAAATGTGCAAGCAATTAAAGATTCAAGACTTAACTGTATTCCAGGCAACGCCGGGTACATAAGCTAGTATTATATATTATAAAGAATATACCTGCAATGCAATATGATTATTTTATTTCGCTTTTCATTTTACAGCTCGTATTACCGAATATCTTCTGGAAAAGTCCAGGATTATTCAACAAGCTCCGTAAGTTTTTTTTTTTTTCTTTTTCTCTTTATTTTTTTTTTTTTACTAAAAGATTACCACTTATCAAGTCTCAAACGCCATTCGAGGATAAAGGTTAATGAGTGCAAGGTGGTCAGTGAGACAACAGCACAATGATCGGTAGTGGTGGAAGTTGGGTAGAATTTAATTATTTAAGAGGACGGCTCAACAAGAACTCGTTTACATTGAACTTGAAAACGTCCATGTTATAGTAAGCTGGGAAGTAGTCGTTCGCTATTGTGTTCCATAGACGGGTAGCTCTAGGAGAGAAAATTTAAATTTGCTCATAGAAGTTTTCTTTACTTTTAGACAGAGAAAGGGGAATTATTTACAGTGGTTGTGGCTAGACGAGTTTTTTGTTGTGAATGAAGGAACCATAGATTGAAGCTCGGTCGAGCACCTATCTCAGAATAGCAAAATATGATACTGAGCTGATCCTGGAACCCCGCTTCTATGGGGTGTTCTGCTAGAACTATAATTGGCTAACCTGACTGGCTATTATGGTGGACCATCACCCCTGGTCAGCAGTTGTTCAGGATGCAGCAAATTCTTTGAATGGAGCCCGTTCAACTACTCCAGGATAAACGCTGAAACAAATATAAGTAAGTATACAGAGCAGATTTAATTCTGCACTGTGGCAGCATAAAAGAGTGTATAATTTGGGAGTTGTCCGTGTCACACTCGTACATGCAAGGAATAAAATTGGATACTGATCTAATAATATTGACAGACTACATGAAATATCCGTATGTTGACACACCAGTTCTCACAAGATCATCGAAGTTAAGCAACGTTGAGCCTGGCCAGTACCAGATGGGTGATCATTTGGAAAGACTAGGCACTGTATGTACCTTCTGGAAAGGTTGGGCATGGGGCCAGTATCCTCACCCCAAAAAAAGAACTCCTCGCTACAAAAGCATCTAAAAAGTTGTAGATGGCCTATGCCCGTCCAGGGGCCCAAGGCTATGGATAGATGGACATGAAATATCCAGTATGATGTAATAAAAGTCGGTTGCAGAGGTTTGCGGAACAGTCATGCAGGACGCCTGCAAAAAATAAGAATAGTGGGAGTATCAAGAGCAAAATCGCTCAGAAATATCACAAACGTTGTCTTAATTACTTCCACGTTAGAAAAAGAACAGAACCATAGGAAAAGTTAGAATGAGCTGCTAAATATATGAATCCTTATGCACGGAAGTTGCTTGATTATAAAGGGTTATGTTACGTATGGAGTATTCTGATTAGTTAAGGTTTCATAGTTCAAGTCAATACAGGAAGTTGCTGTTTCTTCACTTGAAAAGTTTTGTTAAGGTGTAGCACTTTACGGCAGCAAACTGTGTCATCAGAAACGTAGTATTGGTGGGATTTTGAATGTTCTTTGTGCATCAGGTGCTTTGGTCATGCACAGCGTGTCACATGACCTCCATAAATAACATGCCTGAATACGTCAGGCAATGTGGTAGGCCAAGGAAGACCTGTCTTGAATGCATAAGAAGTGATTTGGTTGTAAGCATGCCTGATATCAATCATTTAAAAAAATGCGTGGAAAGTAGGTCTGGGGCATTTTCTGGAATTGTCCACTGCGAATTCCAGGACAATCGCAGCATGTTAAATACCAAAATGGGATGATAATGATAAAGTGACCTGAATCACCCGGTTTCAGGCCGAGGTATCTGTCTGAGCTCACTTCAAACAAAAATACCCTTGATTATCGAGAAAATATTTTTGTTTTGTTTTATTATTAGCAGCTTATTCATTTTCTATTTCTTTTGAGTAAATAAACGTTTAATGTTTGAAAAACATTCATATTTCTCGGTTTTGTCTTGTTTTTGGGAGCACCTGTCAGCATGTTGCTCAATGCGATGATCAAATTGACTCATTTCACAAATATCTATTGGCTGCTTCATTATTTGTCATTATGTCATGAAAACACAGAAAGTTCATGTTGTTTTCAAGCCGTACTTGCATGTGAAGCTTCTTTTTTTTCAAGTTAGGAAAGGTTTTCCATAGAACCAATTCTATCGTTTAATTTACTGCCACCCTGACTCCAAAAGAAGAGCATTATTTCAATACAAGCGCTAAAACAAACATTTGTTTTTATTATGCTAATTATTAATATTAATTATTATTTTTATTAATAATTAATATTAATTATCATTTTTTCCTTATTTTTTTATTCTCATGTTTTTCTTTCTTTACTTTTGCTTTTTATTTTTTTTAAATTTTGATCCATCGTTTTATTTTCTCTTCATCTTTTTCAGTGGAGAACAAAGTTTTCATATCTTTTACTACATTCTGGCTGGTTTGACTTCCCTGCCAACTGATGATTATTTTCTGAAGTCAACAAGAAGCTTTAGGTAAGGAAATTTGCATAACATTCACAGATCAGTCATGACCGATATAAATATAACCAGCTATTTTAACTCGTTAAAAACGAGCAAAAGTTATGACCTATTGATTTCGAATAGGTGCTTTATGACAAGCTTTTAGAGTAAACGTGATGTAGTGGTGACTAAGCCCTATTAATCCCTAACTATGCATCGCAAGGATACAGTTCGCTGCACCTTATCATAACAAATGCAAATATGCAAAATTTCAGTTAAGTCGGCCTAGTAGTTTCCAAGAAAAAATTGAACAGGGAGACGGACAGACAGACAAACAGACTAAGAGAAATATTCTATAGATAAACAGAAAAACTGAATGTATAAAACATAAAGAATTACTAATACTTATACTTTATTAGTCTATCTCTGAATTGCAGAAATGGCAAATAGATTCAAATGACTAGTGCTTGTGTTTGTCACACACGGAGCAATCAAGGTGCCACAATTGTCGCAAAAACATTGAAGTCTACAAATTGTATTCCTAACTTCGTTGCTGCACGTTTTTTCTTTTTATGTCTTCTGCGTAAATCCTTCCCAACCAAGAAAACGTCGCCTGCAAATAACGTATGCTGTTTTGCAAGTTTGTTCATACGCGAATAGAAACATACAGGGTGGAACGATAAATTTGTCGCCCTAAAGAAAACAACACTACAGCTTTATTTTAAAACTTTTATTGAAAAAAAAGCTCAATTCAGGTAACTTGATTATGTAGTAGAGCTGACATCTATTCAATGTAGCTGCCTTCAGCCTCAATCACCGCCTCGATATGGATCCAGAACTGGAAGCATGCCTTTTCAACAAGTGCCGGTGGGAGCTCAGCAATTACTTGGCAGATGGCGGCGATCAGGCTGGCTTTAGTGTTGTGGGAGATCAAGTTGGTAATATTCTCAACGTATGGCATAACGAAGTAATCCAGCGGGTTCAGGTTGAGGGAGGAGGGGTGCCAGTGAGAGAAGGGTATAAAGTCATAGCATTTCTTCTGAAGCCAAGCCTGGGTTTCTTTGGACTTGTGAGCTTGCACCAAGTACTGCTGCCACACCTAGGGTCTGCCAGCGTCCACTTGATTGCACCAAGGAATCACCACACTCTTCAGCACATCCAGGTACACTTTGGTGTTGACTTTCAAGCCGACCTTAAAGATGTGAGGTGGCATGATGTGACCCTCGCTTGAAGGCACACCAAAAAAACCATAACTTTGTTTTCATCACCCTAGCCATGCCCCTGTTATTTGTGGCAATCCAGCGATGGATTTTAAGGATGTTGGCAATAATCCTGTTGTCATAATTTAGATTGGTAGAGAGCATGAGTTGTACAGCGGCACATCTCCGACCTCACTCGTTGAAATTTGTGTCACTTTCAGACATGATAGAAGGCTCTAGGGCAACAATTTTATCGTTCCACCCTGAAAAATTGGTTGATAAAAAAGAAACAGGAAGAGTACACATTACTAAGGCAGCAGCTTTTACAAATCTCAAATGTATCTAAAGGGTGTTTTAATTGGATATGTGGTTGATGAATTTAAAGGGAATCAGCATAATACTAGCAGGTCGCACGGCGTTGCCTGGTCATAAGATATGCTTAAATATGATATTTTGATTAATGCAGATAACATATTTATTTACTATGGAGACAATTCTCTATCGATTATCATATTGAACCTAATATATAGTAGTGAGATCAAAACTAAAACTATATATATGACTTGGGTGTCATCAGCTAAAATCAAAGCCAACACATACAACTCTCCACCGTCATTCCTTTTATATATATACTAGCAGGCTGCCCGGCATTGCTCAGTCGTAAAATATGCTTAAATATGATATTTTGATTAATGCAGATTGTGTATTTATTATTATTATATTATATTGGACCCAATATATCGTAATAATTTAAAAAGTTCAGAAAAAAAAATGGTTTGTGGGTCACCACAGAGAATCAAAACCAAAACGTTTAGCTTACAATTTACTTTTTCCTTTGACGTTAATGCCTGACCTATGAAGACATGTCTGCTGCAAGGATAAAAATTTAAACATGAACCAATAGCTATTACGTTATGCATGCATATTCATAATGCCGTCATTTGACCCTCATCTGGAAAATTCCATTTTTTAAATTTTCACACTTTTGCACCGATCTTCCTCAAATATAAAGTTTTGCATGGGTTCAAATACTCTATATATTAAGTTTCATGTCTGTAAACCAAAAATATGTGTGTGTGTGTGTGTGTATATATATATATATATATGATTGTTGAACTGGATTAAATCCGACGATATGAAATAAAATGGAGGTGGAAGGACCTGGATACTCAACGTTTCGCCCGATTTATGCGGGCTTCTTCAAGAGGGATGGTCATTGACAAGAGAGTCGGAGGATTGGGGCTATATATAATGATGGGGGAGAGCAGCGTGTTTTCCTTATGTAAATTAGATGTCATATATACATGTATATACATTTTATGAGAGAAGAACTAATTAGAGTAAATACCATCTTTTAAGTTACTGCGCTATTTTATCCCAATTCAATTATTTCTAATTTAAAAAAAAAAAAAAAAAAAAAAAATTCTTTCGTAATCTCGTGTCATTTTATTTATTTAATTTATCACCGCTATATTTCCAAACACAATTTTTAATCTCTACGATATTTTATCTTTTAGACGTAATCCACTACACTAGTTTACTCTAATTAGTTCTTCTCTCATAAAATGTATATACATGTATATATGACATCTAATTTACATAAGGAAAACACGCTGCTCTCCCCCATCATTATATATAGCCCCAATCCTCCGACTCTCTTGTCAATGACCATCCCTCTTGAAGAAGCCCGCATAAATCGGGCGAAACGTTGAGTATCCAGGTCCTTCCACCTCCATTTTATTTCATATATATATATATATATATATATATATATATATATATATATATACTAGCTGGCAGCCTGGCGTTGCCTGGTCATATAATACGCTTAAACATGATATTTTAATGTATGCAGATTCTGTATGTATTATTATAGAATCAATCCTCTATTGATTATTATATATTGTGAGGAATAATTTGTCCAGTGGACTAATTCGCAAATAACAATTAAAAAAAATAATAATGATAATGTCGTTCATCAAATTCCGTCTTTGTTTGTTTACAATATCACATCAGCTGATATTTGGGCTTGACGATGAATGCTCTGGAAAAGTCACTTCTGATTAATGTTTAGTTTTAAAATAAGCAAACAAAGAAATGATTTGCGGCGATTTTAAATGGTACCTCTTTTATTGTGAATTGAACTTATTAATAATTAAAGAAATAAATAAAATGGTGAGGTACACCTGGGCTTGAGCAAGGGATCATTCAATTAGTAGTCGAATGCTCTATCACTAAGCTATACCTCCAGATTATAATAAATCTTTTTTTTTTTTAAGAAAAAATGATTTGCTGAGATTTTCTTATCTCTCTTGGCCAGTGTAACGTAAAATATTCCCATGTAAAAATTATTCTTTTTTTTTATCTATAAAAGAGAAAAGCTATTTTTAAGATTGGATTATTTTGATCTTCGATACTTATCGAATAAATTTCTGTACAAAACATATCTAAAAACACTGCCAGACATATAAATTAGCTTTGTGTAAAATTTGCGAAAGATAGGCTGAGCCGTTTCAGAACCTATGAGGAAGGAACACACACACACACATAAAGTGACTTTATATACTAGTAGATAGGTGTGTGTGTGTGTGTGTGTGTGTGTGTGTGTGTGTGTGTGTGTGTGTGTGTGTGTGTGTGATGTATTAAAAATGTGCTAATAAAGGGGAGGTAATCTATTAGGAAGTCTCTTCTGTAAGAGTCATACTGCTTATATTTGCAAACTTTCCTAAACATTTGTTTGGCCTTCATACACACATAGATTTCCCTGTATTTTTTGTTATCACACGATTACATCAGATTTTTTTTTTACATTAATTTTTTTTTCAATAATTACAAATAATCTTTTTACTGCTATAACCAGAGTAGTTGTATGGATATATCAAATTTAAAAAGATATCTCCATTTTGAAGTTTGTTTTTTTTTTTCAAGTATTTACTTTTTGTTTAAGATATTTTCATCGACAGCTTTTAATAAAATATATGACCCCTTTATTTATTTATTCTTTATATATATTATTCTCATTTCCGTTTGAATGAAGAGAAAGCCTGGTTGTTTCTATTTATCTCGGCATTATTTTTAATTCTGTTCAACCTTTCTATAATTTAACAAGAAACACATTTCGTAATCGAGAAATCACGGATATGTCTAAACCATAACATGGAAACGTTAAGTAAAGACAATCACCACCCACAACAAAGGTTTGTTAGCGATCAACTAATGATTGACATAATAGTTTACAAAGTGTTTAACATTGAGCCGGATATCTCTTTATAATAATAGTAGGGGATGATTAGTAGTATAATGAATTAATCCGAATTGTATAAATACAACAGACTGGTAAATTAAAAAAATATATCCATTTTAAATTTGGAGACAAAGGACGAGTATCAGTATCACAGTTAAGGAAGACTTCTTTTTTTTTTTTTTTTTTTTTTTTTGATAGCATGGATAGGTTAACCAAATTAATCTGGAGCAGGAAACTAGATCAAATATTCAGAACATTTTTTGTTCTTTTGATTCAGGGAGGTAGTGTTGATCAACACTGCTGGGGATACATGATTTAATATACGGTTTTGTTTTTAAATCACCGAAACACAGTTTCATGTTAACTGGTGATCCCTGAAATAACATTAGGATTATTCAGAATTCAAGAATGTAAGCTGATGCAGCGATTGCAGGTAATTAAATGACTTACTGACTAAATAGTTTTGTAATGAATGATAAAAAATATAAAAATGAAATAAGTGTTTTTTTATATATAGTTTTAAAAGTTAAAAATCTTCCAAGACTATATGTGTGTGTGTGAATTTTTAAAATTAAGTGAACTTTGTTTGATAATCCGCAAAAAATATTTCCTTTAAATGCTACTAACAGTAATAATTGCCATAATTTTGTTAAAACTTTTTATAACTTAGCAAAACATACCCACAAAAGAGTAATCAGTATTTAGTTCAAAATGAAATTCTTTTATTTAAAAACATAATTTCTAATGTGTTTTTTTTTGTTTTGTTTTTTATTTATTTTGTTTGTTTTTTTTCAATAAAAGAAACATGTAAATACATTTTTATTATTCTGATTACTCTTAAGTGTTGTTCTCACAAGACAAGGAGAAGATTTATAACAATGGTGAAATTGATTATTTAAGAGGATGACTAAACAGGAATTTTTTTACATTGGACTCGAAAACGGTAATGTTAGAATCAATCGGGAACACAGTGTTCCACAGACGGTTTTCTAAGAGTTCTAGGAAAGAAACTCTGTCCATTGAAATTTTACTTTGCTATGGGTACACAGAGGGAAAAAGGGAATTTATTGCAATGGTTGTAGCCAGACGAGTATTTGTTATGAATGTTTTATAGGTGGGATATACATTGTTTCATTATATTTATTTATATACCTATAAGTGTATAATTTGTATGCGTATATCTATTGGTTACTGTCCATATAATCCTATATGTAATGTTTGTTTTTATTTTAGATACATCAGTCAGTATGCGCCTAATGCCGCAAGCACGGCGGCTGCTGCTGCCAAGTTTCAAACGATTAAACAGTGTTTTGAAATCATTGGATTCACACCCGAAGTAAGTTTGCTTACATTTTTTTCTTTTTCTTTTTTCTTTTTTTTTTTTTTTTTTTTGCATCATAATCGCTCGGTACAAGGCATGAAACCACTTGAAAACTACTCTACAATCTACAAACGTGCGTGTATCGAAGTCCTACCTCTCACCAATTTAGCTTGACTGTTTCTAGGATTCGAACCTCAGACCATATATATATATATATATATATATATATATATATATATATATAGTCATCCATATACAGTACTGTTTCGCTGTATCAAAGCTCATCAGTGCTGCTAAACTAGCACCCATTCCTAGCCAGAGATTGAATCTACAACCGTCTGATAGTCGGCAGTTCTAACCTCTGGCCCATGGGATCAGAGCTCGTAAACGACCTCATCAAATGACTATTTATACACTCGCCCACCGCTTTTGCAGCGCTTGACCTGCTTCTTTATTTACAAACAAACAAACAGAGCTTCGCATTAACGCTAATTAAGCAGCAGGCAAAATCATTTTACAAAATGCAAGGAAGGGGAGATAAAATATAGTTATCCACATACAATATTGTTTCGCTGTATCACAGCTAATCAGTGCGGCTAGACTAGCACCCATCCCTAGCCAGGGTTTGAACCTACAACCATCTGATATATGTGTGTGTGTGTGTGTGTGTGTGTGTGTGTGTGTGTGTGTGTGTGTGTGTGTGTGTGTGTGTGTGTGTGTGTGTGTTCGTGTTCCTGTTCCTGATTTAAAAGCTTCTCAATTTGTTTTTTGTTTTGTTTTTTAACAGGAAGTGGACCAAGTTTACTGTGTTCTTGCGAGTATCCTGCATATTGGAAACATAGATTTCACTGCCCAGGAGACAAAACACGGCAGTGATTCATGCACAGTGGTCGATGACACGATTGTTAATAACGGTAAGTTCAGTTTTTGTTCAGAATTTCCCCCAAATTAAAAAAAAAAAAGTCTGTATAATATACGTATCCGTGATGAAATGAAACGCTCACATTCCAAAAAATCACGTAAATTGATCAAATAGTTTTATTTTTAAATAAGAAAATTAAATTTTATGAGTATCACCATTTTGAAAAAAAAAATCTTAAAAAAACAAAACAAGTACGATAAGTCAGCAATAATTCAAAACTTGTAAAATTCGTGTTGCAATGCTTACGAATTCCTATTAAACGTTTAAAAATGATTTTTTTAGATAAAAATAAAACTACTTGGTAAATTTGCATAGTTTTTCTGATATATGATATTTTCGTTTCGTTACAAGTACGCACATTACATATATTTTTTATCTTTTAATTGGTTATTACCTTGTATTTGATGCATATACTTTATTATGCTATTAAACATACGCAAATATCTCATTTTTTTATGGCTTATTAAATCATATTTAATGCATATACTTTATAATGCTTATAAACATATGTGAATATCTCATCTTTTAATGGGTTATTAACTAGTATTTGATGCATATACTTTTTAATACTAGTCAACATATGCGAATATCTCAATTTTTAATGGGTTGTGTACTAGTATTTGATACATTTATTGTATTTTATTTACTTCCTCTCCACAATGTTAGACATAAGGTCACGTGTGGCTTTGAAAAACCAGCGCACTAGGATACGCACACTCTGCTCTACAAAAAATCGCTGAGCAACCCTGTTGGCATTCCTCGGTAGAGGCACTTCAGTCGAGTAGCAATAAACTCTCTTTGCAGAGAGAAGGTAAAGGCTGGGGAAGGTAGACCTTCTACGACTGAACAGAAACAGCGACAAAATCACTGTCAGATTAATTGTCAAATACATATCCCGGACTGCTACGAATAATTACTATGCTAGTATTTTAAGAAAGGTTTATATATATTTCTGTGTGTCTTATTTTATTTTATTTTGTTTTGTTTTAGTGGCTTCCCTCCTGGGTGTTGATACCAAAGAATTGAACGACGCAATGACAACCACCGGAATCCTTGCCCGTGGTGAAGTGATCATTCGTTGTAATACACGAAACGAAGCATTGGATGCCCGTGATGCGATGGCCAAGGCACTCTATGGTCGATTGTTCAGCTGGATTGTCAATAAGATTAATATCCAGTTGAAACCTAAACGAGAAGTGTAAGTATTTTAGGGGCATGTCTTTTTTTTTTTTTTTTTTTTTTTTTTTTTTTTAATGGAAATCGCTTTTTGTCCAAAGCCACTTGATGTAAAGAGATAAAAACTACTACTTCAATGCCAAAAACTAGCCAACGATAAGTGTTAGATGGATAGATTCCGATTTAGAAAACATCAATTTTCTCCCCTTTGTCAGAAATGCTGCTCATGGTATGTATGGACTAAATAACAAAATCAGGGAAGAGAGGGTTACAAGATTGTCGAAAGTACTTTCTAGTCTCCTTAGTTTACTTCTAGATTTCTTTAGTGTGACAGGGTTGAAAAAGACACAGAGAAAATCAAGCAGTTTGCATCAACTCTTATGTTATTCTTTATTTTATTTTATGCTATTTTTTTTTTTTAAATAGAAATCGCTTTGGACAAAATATGAAGCCACTGCATATAAGAAGCTAAAAAAAGAAAAAAATACTACTTCAAGATAAAAAAAAAAATAGCTAACAATAAATGTTAGCTGGATAGATTCTGACCTAAAAAAAATTAAAAAAAAAAAAAAAAAAGCAGCAATTCTTGTTACGTTGTGTGTGTATATGAATATGTTCCACAACGACGTACATGTTGAATAGCGGGGGTTATATTTTATCTGTATATTCATGTACGTGTAAATGCGTGTATGTATATACATCGTATCATTTAGTTGATCGTCTAGTGTGTATATTTTAACATTTATGCAAAAGTTCTAACAGGAAACGATTGCCGTGGACGTATCGAAACAGTTTTTCTTAACATGTGTAAATAAACACAACACATTCCTGGAACTTTACGAACATTTCTTTCCATGATTCCGGCCGGCATCTTCAGAGATTACAGCATCTTCACATCTTGGCTGTCTGAGAAAACGCCACTCCCTGTGTCATGGAGAGACCAACTCCTTGAGTCGTCCGTTCTCTTTGATGTTCAGCTAACGATTGACTAGAATCTCCCCAAATCTACATCTCATCACGTGTCTAAGACCCCAACCGCTGACGTAACATAAATCTGATTATTTGTTTATCCAAATCAAAAATTATGTTTTCCTGTATTTTCCAAAAGTCACATTTTTTTGTAGTTGTTTAATTATTTCAGCTGCCATTCATATTTTCCCAATGTAATTGTTTCACTCTAGAACTAAATGAGAAAATACTACACTTGGATCTTGGCCAGTAGGCTAATAATCGCCGTCGCTCGAATCAATTAATAATAATAATGATAATAATAATAATAATAATGTTTTGATCCTTGGCTCTACCTCCCACAGTTAACACAGATATTATGCTATGATCACAGCCAAAGGGTCAGAACATTACATTCTTTGTCAGAAACATCGCTCATGGAATGTGAGAACTAAAGGACAGAATAAGGGAAGAGAGTTGCGATGCTGCCAAAAGTAACCCCAAAGTCCACTTTCTCCAATTACTTGCTTTTAGGGTCATTTTGGTCCCATATTTCTTTAATATAGCAGGTTTGAATTAGACGAAGAGGAAATCAAGCAGTTTGTATCAGTTCTTATGTTATAAACAATATATAAACACCTGGTTAATACTAAAATGTGTGACAATTTGGGATTAACAAGTGCTCTATGTGCTATGCACTTAATTTGGCATTGTTTCCAGTCATCCTGGATTTTTCATTGCCACCGGAATCAAGCAGTGTCAATTCAGGAGAGGAATGGTGAGGGAGTGTGTAGAAATCAATAGATGCTGGAAACCTTTTTACGCTAGTAGTTTCCTCCTTCGAACTGTCCGAATTTGGAATTTCCTCCCTGTTTCCTCCTTCCCCAACTGTACTAACATGCAGAAATTTAAATGTAATATGAACAGACATCTTGCTGTTCAACTCCATACTTAGAGTGTCACTGTAGGTATGGCCCCTAATTTATAGTAGTCTGTTACGTTTCAGTGATAATTGACTATGTTAAAAAAAAATTATACTATTCTGACAATTATGAATATTTGTTTATCTTTTTGTTTTATTTTTTGTTTGTTTGTTTTTTTGTAATTTTTATAATTATTTTTTTTTTTTTTTTTAGTGAGACCACCTTCTGTATTGGAATTCTGGATATTTTTGGTTTCGAAAATTTCCCGGAAAACTCATTTGAGCAGCTTTGTATTAATATTGCCAATGAGCAGATCCAATATTACTTTAATCAGCACATCTTCGCGTGGGAACTGGTAAGTCAGAATTGAATGGCTTTTCATTTTAGAATTTGTCATTTTTAGCATTATAGTTTTTTAAGTCTGAGTTATCATCCGTCTCTATCGATCGGAAGAAGTACAACATTATTCTAGGGTCTGCATTCATGCATAATCATCATCATATTTGGTTTAACGTCCGGTTTGTATGCTGACTTGTGGTGGACAGCTTTTAGTAATTGACTTAAAAATTAACCTACATCTGATCAGGTCTTTATTTATTGTTCTTTTTCTTAAGTTCATCCTTATTGGTTCATGTTTTTCCTCGACCTTCTCCTGGGTGAATTAGACGAGCTACCGCAACTGGTATGACTTGGCTATGACTTAAAACTATTTAATTGTATCATTTCGACATAAAATGGTAACTGGATGCATTGATCTTTGATATAATTATGATTATTGTTACATCTTTACGCCAGACAAACTTTGGAACACTTGATCTGCCTCATGATCAGAGAGGCTTTCATTGAAAAATCATGTCTTCCTTTTGACATCCATAAAGCATACATGGCATTCAATGCAACCATGCAAAAATCATCATCATCATCATCATCATCATCATCATCATCATCATCATCATGCTTGTCCTGTTTAAGACAGATCAACACATGCCAAAAACCTAGACTCAGCATTGAACAACACCTCTGTTTGAACAACAACTCTGTTTGAACAACACCTCTGTTTGAACAACACCTCTGTTTGTTTGAACAACACCTCTGTTTGAACAACACCTCTGTTTGACCACTGCCTACAATGAAGCCTTTAATCTGAACAATATCTTCTCACTTGCATATACACTTCAGATGTGAGATAGAAAGTTGCTAGTTGAGTAGAGATCACGAAGGTTGAACACCATTTCCTTCATGGACGTAAACCAACAGTTCAATGACTGAATTCCAAAATCTTCCTCAGCCATATTGAACCCCTAACAATACTCCAAAAAGAGACCAGACTACAGCTGCGGACCAGACGACTAGAGAATCGCCCTCACTTAGACAAATACCGAATCTCTATTAAGTAATAGATAACAGGTCTCTAAAAAAAAAAGTTTAATCTCATGAAAGATTTGAATCTAAATTTGATTTGGAAGTTTTAACTGAATAACTTGTAACAAACTGATATTATTATTATTATTTTTTTTTTATTTTTTTATTTTTTTACTCACTCACTAGTAGTCACACAAACTATCATCAAAGATTTCTCTTTGAGAATAACTTGTGGTGTTCTCTGGAGTCTGAGTGATAGCAAGTCCACTCAGATTTCTAGTAATTTCCACCTTTTTCAATTTTATTTTTCTTTGCAGTTCAATTTGTATTATCACAACAGCTGCTTACCAATGATTTCTCGTTGACAGCAGTCATTGGGTCTTCACTGGAATTTGGGTGGCAATAAGCCTCCCCAAGGTTCCAGTCCTTTTTACACTCATCCAGTGGAGGTCTGACTAGTGCTTTCACTCCTCAGTCATTCCATCCTCCTTAACCCTCCTCACTTATTTACTGTGGCGTCACGTTATGGTGACATACATACACAAAAAAGAGGGGGGCACCGGTACACAGAAGTTAAGTTACAATTATACAGTTTCAGTTTTCATGATTCCATGTGATGTTTCTTTGGGTTTTAGCAGTTTCCTTGTGTCTAGCTTGTGCCTGTAGCTTATGTGTGTTGGTTTCCACATTCAAGGGTTTTCATTATTATTATTATTATCATTATTCACATTTTGTGTCTGGCTGTTATTGCCGATTTTATTCTGATAGGCAGATCATAACTAATGACCATTGGCTATTAGCATCTCCTTTTCTCAGTCTTCTAGCACTTTTCACACGATTCTGGCAGTCCCCAACAAGGCAGTCTTTTGAAGTACTCCAACTTTGCAATGGATCCCAATTCTTTCAATCCACTTAAATCCTTTTCTTACACTCTCCAGGGCTCCATCACAATAGGTACAACTTGTACCTTTTTCAACTTACACAATCTTTTTATCTCTTTTTTTTTTCAAGTCTTGGTACTTTTCGACATCCTCCTTTTCTTTTAACTCCACATTCACATTAGCTGGCACTGCTATATCTATGATTATTGCCTTGTGTTCCTTTTTTCCAACAAGACTAAATCTGGCCTCCTTGCTTCAATCATATTATCGCATTGGATATTGATATCCCACAATAATTTCACATTATCACTTCTTCTTCTTCTTCTTCTTCTTCTTCTTCTTCTTATTATTATTATTATTATTATTATTATTATTATTATTATTATTATTATTATTATTATTATTATTTTCTTCCGTTTTAGCAAGAGTATGAAGCTGAAGGTGTGGAAGGTGTAGATGTTGACTTTGAAGACAACCGACCTGTCTTGGATATGTTCCTTATGAAACCCATGGGTCTTTTGGCACTCTTAGACGAAGAAAGTCTTTTCCCCAAGGGAACTGATCAGTCTCTAACCGGTAAGAATTGCCAGTGTTTTCACCTTTCCAACAATTCTTTCATTTTATTTGAATTCTTTAGACTAGTGTTCTCATCTTGAGTGTTGAGTGTTAGTAAAAATAACACTCGAGATGAGAGCAGTAGTCCCAAGAATCTAAATAATACACATAACCAATCCTCATCTCAAAAATTCAGAAATATAATGCCATTCTTTATCAGAGCTATTATGTTGGTGCAAAATTAATGTCGTTTTTTGACGTTCAACTTCATGTCAAATAACGGCATTATTTTTGCACCAAACTAATAGCTTTAAGAGACAACTGCAACGTTCTGCAAAAATATGATGATTGTTCCCAGACTAAAAATCATCACATTAATTTGAAAATGTTGCTTCATTCTTTTGGTATACAAACTTTTTCAGTACTGATCCAGAACCTGACCCAAGGTCACGTCCGCATCTTTTGGCAGTTTATGACAACCAGCAGGAAAAGTTGTTGAAAAAAGCTGACACGAACACTGTCACATGATAAATTCAAAACGTTGAGAACAAAACTTTAACAATAAGATTATACTTGCCATAAGCTTAATTATATGAAATAATTTTTTTTTCCAGAAAAATATATTAATTTTATTTTTTAACAAATGTTTTTAATTTGTCTGTAGGTCAGAATCTATTCGATCTAACATATATCGCAAGTTTTTGACCTTGAAGTAGTGTTTTTTAGCTCCTTACATCAAGTCTTGTCTGAAGCGATTTCCATTTAAAAAAATAGTGTTTCTTTCATTTATCTTACAAAGAAATCTGCATTTATTATTTTTTGCTATGAATCTTTTTTCTGACCGAAACAGATTACTCATCTAAGAAACTTACTAATTTCATACAGCGTGCTGTAGTAAATCTTCGCTTTTAAAACAAAATTCTCTTCTTGTTGCAACGAATCTATTTCATTGAAACTTGTTGTCTACTAACAGTTGATTACTGATTGGCTAATCGCATCAACATCTTCTGGCTGCTTTTTTCGGCAGCTTATCGTAAACTGCCAGAAAATGCTGACACGACATTGGGGCATGTTCTGAATCACGATAGTTTTAAAATGTATCACATGTTAGTCTTTAAGGAAGAAATGCTTTATAACACGTTTGATATTGTTTTCAGTTATATAAACAAACAAATTGATTTTTTTTTTAATCATTCCTATTATTGTCATTCATGAATACCGGGAACAAATTTAATAAGGCACATTTTCAAGATTCACTAGTCAAAATCAAAAAGTTTTTCTTTATTGTTTTTATATTTTTATTACATTCTTTTGTATTTAATTTACAATTGTTTAGCTTTACATCTTCAATTTCAGGCCGAGTAAAGAGAGTTAACAGAAAGTTATTAACTAGATCCATCTTGTCAGATTTTGTGTTCTGTCATTGTCTGTTAATAAAAAGTAGATTTAGTTGTTTTGCTTTTCAGAGTTACTTCCCTTGAGGAGAACTCTCCTATGTCTACTGTATCACTATAAAACAGGGAGTTGTACTAACGTGTACTTAATAGTTTAATGAAGTTACTGTTGGGAAATTATAAAGTCAGTTAATCAGATAATTGGATACCTTGTGTAGACTTTGTGAAAGTTGACGATAAAAAGGAAAAGAAAGAATGAAATACACGTCAGAAAGTCTTTTCAGTAACAAACACCCACAAGAAATGTGCGACCAGTTTTATCTACATGTTGAGAAATAAAGAGATGCACGTCCACTCACTGTTTATATATAAAATAGATAGGAAGTACACGTCAGAAAAATTACAGTCCAATGTAGATAATTTCTAACAGCACTTCAAACAATCCAAAGGAGATCATTTCTAACAGCTTGCTAACTCCAACAGTTACAGTCTTGCCACTGCATTTTTCTCACTTCGAATTATGAAACTAAAAATTACAAGTCAGTCTGATTCACCGATTTATAATGACAGGTGACTCCCTATGTTCAATGTATAATAAGTGATGTCAAAAGTTACAAGAGACTCCCTATTTTTATGGTGATCTACCATATTGTATCACTACATGGACTATTCCTGGCACTATGAATAATGGTAGCAACAGAGAGAGTTGTTATGAACACTCCAGATATAGTGATGTTGGAGAGAGCAAGGAGGATCTAGGACTGACCTCGGAGGTGCATCACAATGATGTCATAATATCTGGATCAGCCTGAGGATCTGGGACTAGCCTAGAAATATGTCACAATGATGTCATAATGTCCAGGGAAGCTCTGACCGACATTATGGAAAAGTCGATCAGAGTAAACCAGCCTACTGACCTGTTTGTTGAAACAATAAACAAGAAAGAGGACACTGACCGGTCCCAGAGTTTGACATGTTTAACAATCTGTCAAAACATGATGATTCAATCTCTGTTGTCCACTCATCACTAGATAGATAGATAGATAGATAGATAGATAGATACATACATACATACATACATACATACATACATACATACATGCACACATACATCGATAAATACACAGATAATTAGATAAACAGATAGACAGGTAACCGATAATTTTCTGCTTCTGCCCGACCACTCTCTAATAGTGAGAGGAAGAATGAATTAGACAAGAAGTGGTAGGAATATGAGAACAGAAGAAGAACAAGAACAATCTACTTTCCTGATACAAATTACTTATATATTTATATTCACTTTGGGATAAGTAATGTCATAAGTAGCTCTATGACAACAGCATATTCTTTTCATTGTTTTGACTCTCGAGTGTGTACCTGTTGATATCTTATATGCTTTTATATAGAGTGATGTGGCTCTCGATTGATTAACTGTGTTTGTGTTGGATATATATTAGAGAGTCAAAACAATGATAAGAATAATCTGTTGTCATAGCCCTAGTCATAAGTTACAAGAGACTTTTGTAGTTTTACGATAACCTACCTCATTGCATCATTATATGGACTCGTCTCAACACTGTGAATAGTGTCAGTAACAATCCAAAAACAATCTCTGATAACCCATTACTTTTGTACTTTCTGTAAATGCATGTGCTTGTTAAATATACCTCCTTGTTGTCTTATTTCTTTTTCGGTTTTTTAAGGCCACAAAGCTTATCAAGTTTCTTTGTCAACATTCAAATTTTTTTTTTTTTCAGCCAAATTTCATCAGAATATTAGGTGCCCGGCTTACATAAAACCTCGGGCTGAACATAATTTAAGTTTCACCATTGAACATTATGCTGGAAAAGTAAGTTCAATTTTTTGTAATGTTTTGTTTTTAACGGAAATTGCTATAGACAAGCCATGAAGCCACTTTATACAAAGAGTCAAAAAAGAATACTACTTCAATGTCATAAACTATCCAATGTTATGTGCTATATAGATAGATTCTGACACAGAAAACAGTAATTCTTCCCCATTTGTCAGAAACATCGCTCATGGAATATGAGAACTAAAGGACAAAATAAATGATGTCATAAGTTACCTCCCATGTAGGGAAATTCTCTAGTGAGAATTCACCTACAAAGGAGGTAACTTAGAGATTTTGGTCAGTCATTAGAGAAACCCTGAAAGCAGCAAGGAAAAATGCTTTGTTTGGACGGTTTACTTTTTCTCTTGGGCACTGGTTTTTCAAATCCTTCCTGACTTTGTGTCTAATCTTTCTTTGCCAAATAAACAGATGAAAATAAAAATGTGTTATTTAATAACATTTGTCTTAATGAAAACATGCTGCTTAGATATTCACATGTAAAATATTATATATAAATAATGGAACTTTACCAGAAAATTATTCCATACAAACAGAAAGAAAATGTCTATAATGACAAGAACTTATTTTTACATGAAAAATTTATATATGTATATATATCTATGTATTCTTTTTACAGGTGGAATATCAGACCGTAGGTTTCTTGGAAAAAAATAGGGATAGACTTCCGAGTGAAGTTGTCCACTTGTTTCGAATGTCTAATAAGGAAGCGGTCAAGGCTTTGTTTCACACACCACTGACCAAAATCGGTAAGTTTAATTTTCACCAAACAACGTTTGTATATTATCTGTACTTATATATAAAAGGCACTTTGAGTGTATGCGTGTGGGAATTCATTCCCCATGGATTCCAAAACAGTTGGGCCGATTTTTATGAAATTTCACACAAATATACTTTATGCGTCTGGGAGTGTTTTTAGATAGTTTTTTTTATTGGAATGCCTATGATAAATATATAAAATCATTAATCAATAATTGAAAATGCTGATTGAAGAAGGAACAGTCCGATTTTGAATAACAAAAAAAAAAAGCTTTGCAGCCCAAATGCATTTGAAAAGTTTTATTGCCGCACAAGGAGAAGAATCTGGCATATAAAATCAACAGTAGGTTCTTTAATAATGAATGTTTCTGTTTAGGGCACAACTGAACCATGATACTTGACTTTTGCATTTTAAACATTAATTCAAACCTTTATATATAAAAATAAGTTTATAAAAGCAACATTAAGTTCTCTACAGTGCAATGTAGATTACAACTTATTGTTGAGTAAGTCACTGCAAGGAGGCATGTGAAGTTTCTTCCCAGTGTACTGCAGTTGGTCCCCAATTAGAGTGGGCAATCTATCGATTTGATTGAAAATGGGCCATTTCACTGATTTCAATGGCAATAAAAAATATGGTGCGGAACATTCATTGCTCCTTATTTGATCTCGGATAACGTCAGTTTTTTTTCTGCTAGTCTGCCCATAATTCTCGTGTCTTTTTTTTATATATATATAAAGGTTGTCCCACTCCCTTACGGTGAATATTTTGGTAAATAAAACCTTTATAAAACAAATTAGGGATCATTTTAGAATAACGGTAAGAGTTTTTGCTAATAATCCAGGAGATTGAGGTTCAGTTTTCAATCAAGTCATACCAAAGACTTTTAAAAATCGTACTTGATACCCCTTTACTAAACACTTAGCGTTATATAAGGAGAAGATCAAGAGCAAGTGGAATAATTCTAGAAATGGAGTGACACCCTCTCCTACACCTCGATGTTTATGAAACGGGAGCCTTCAAATCATCCTCGACTATAGTTGACTATTTTGCTTTAGTTAAATATGATGAAGTTACAGAGTGAATGCGATATTTTAATGAGAATGTCAAGTGTAGGTGTTTGGACGTGTCGTCCATTTGTTTTCATGTATTTCGTGTGATCGTCTCTAGTTATGTGTATAAACAGTCTATTTTTTTGTATGTGTGCGTTTTCACATATAACAACACTAAAGGGACGGATATAATTCTATGGGGTGTACATCATCGGAGAATAGGGAAACATACTTCCTTTCTGGTTGATCTTGCCTTGGCTGATCCTTGAAAAAAAACTGCAATATTAAGATTCTTACAACAGAAGTCTTGCTTGTATTTACAGCCTTTATTTTCCGATGCTTCCCAGTTGAAAAGGGCACGCTGGTCTTCAGTTCTACATCTTAATTATCGACTTCTCCTTCCCCTGCTTGGGGCCATCACGATTCGTTTACCGTCTCTCTCGATCTTCGATTGCCAACTCCTCGTTACAGACTGACTTAACTGATTATGTGTATTACCAAGCAATCTTGTTACGTCATTAACCCTATGTAGCATTAAGATCGCCTGATGTCATCACTAAAATCATCTCCATTGTTGCATTCTTGTTTGTTCTAACGTTCCTACGTTAACATTCCTAATACATTTCTACCATAATATTTTTTATCCTAAAAATAACCTTCGTCTTGATACATCAATTATATAAATCTCGCCTGTCTGTTTAAATGTATGTATGTATGTATGTATGTATGTATGTATGCCTAAAACTTTCGACAGCCGCGACGGATTTTCACAAGATTGGTATCGTTCGGAAGCTCGGCCCTTTGGACCACAAATATCGAAAAATTGGCTAAAAACATTAATTCGTTCACCCTTAACTGGGCACTTTTCTACAGGGAGAGGTCGCTTTTTTCGCCGATATTTTCGAAAGTCATCTCCTCTTTTCGATTGACTAGCCTTAATTTAAACCTTCGCCACTTCCGGTTTGGCGATGGATGCAATGGCAAAGACGTCACTTTTTTATTCATATTCTTTTCCTCCTTCATGGTACGGGTTCGAGCCTGCCTACCACCACTTTTTTATTTATTTATTTATTTTGCTCAACACAGGCCTCCAAACACCCAGGCAACGCTGGGCAGCCAGGCTAGTATTTTTTAAAATGTACTTATTTAAAATTGTACGCTTTTAGTTGACGAGGCAGCATAATTTCATTTTGGAACAATTCATTTTAAAATGTATAAATCAGAATTTTCTTTTTATGAAAATCACTCCAAATAAGTCATGGAGCTCAAAAAGAAAAGAAAAATTACTACTTCAAGGTAAAAAATAGCCAATAACGGAAATTACAGAAATCACTCCAGACAAGGTATGAAGTCACTTGATGTGAGGAGCTAAAAAATACTACTTCAAGGTCAAAAACTTGCCAACAATACTTTTTATATGAATAGATTCTCATCCAGTAAACAGCAATTCTTCCCCTTTTGTCAGAAACATTGCTCATTGAATTGTGAATGGGCAAAATAAAAGAAGCAAGAAGTAGCGGGTTGCAAAAAGTAAATCCTGAATTTCAAGTCTGTAGATTAAAAATTCGTTGAGTATATAGGTTGAGAAGTTTCTCTCTCTCTCTCTCTCTCTCTCTCTTTCTCTCTCTCTCTCTCTCTCTCTCTCTCTCTCACTCACACACACACATTCTCACTTTTATAGATATACAAATTTGGTATCACCCACTGATTCATTATTTTATCTTTTCTCCTTTTTCTCCACAGGTAATTTGTCTGCATCCTCCCGCAATTCTCCTTCAGATGGCACTATGAAAAATTACAGAGATCCTCGCCAACCTTCAAGTGGCAGAGTATGTATAATTGAATCACAATATGCGAACACATGAGCAACAATATTAATCTATGTATCTATTTTTCTTAGTCTTTTTTTCTGTCTGTTTGTCTGTTCCACATTTTCTTGGAAACTACTGAGCTGATCTGGCTGAAATTTTGTATGGAACTTGGCCATGATAAGGTACAACGAACTAAGTATTATGGTATCCATTCGATGCACAGTTAGGAATTCATAGAAATTAGCCACTACAATATCACATTTACTCTAGTTTTCTCAGAAACAATTGGTCCGATCTGGCTGAAATGGACCTTTATGATAAAGTGCAGCGAATTAAGTATTATGGTATCTATTCGATGCACAGTTCTTCAAGCTGGCATCAAAAGCAAACTGATTTTTCAACAGCTGGAGATCCTGCCCATTATGTCATCGGCTAAAGATATAAAAGGAGAGGAAATCAAAATGCTTATATATGCATTATCAGCTGCCTAGAGAGATCTATGAATAAGATTGAAACATTGAAAATAATTAATGATATTTCCTGATATGAAATACTATATTGCACAAGAAATGTACTTTGCAACACATTACCATGGGACTGCATCCCTGGAGACTACAACGTGGTTCTCTTTCAAATCCAATGGCAATAAGTACTTAATAGTAAACCGTTCACATAAGAAATCCAATTTTGTTTATTTCATTCATTAGTTTCAATCCTCTTATAATATTCTTCATCATTTCAACTGACAATGCATTCCATCTCTTTAATCCTTATCCTCAAGTGACTTTCCTTTGGCCTCAAAGCTACCAGAGTTCTAGACCATTGTTGGGATCGCTTGTTCTGTCTTTGTTGAGGTACCACTTCCAGAGAATCCCAACAGAGCTGCCCAGGCATTTTTTGCAGGCCAGACTGCTCTTGATCTAGAGTTATGGATTGTCACATCCCATTTTTCTGACCTTGTGTCACATCTTTGCGCTTCATGGGACGGAGATAAACATGGAGTGGCTTTTGGACTTGATAGGTGGTACTCATTAGTTATAAAAATATTATTTTATCAAGATTTCAAAAATGGACCATATAACAAGATTTTATTTCTCATAGTATAATATAGTTTTGAACAACTTATGTAGTTAAGTTAAATATAACTGCTTTTTTTTTCTTAATATTATATCATGCCACTTTTATACCATTTAGCTTCTATTTATCGTGAAGTTTAAACATCAAATAAAGTTGATAACGAGAAAATAATTCTGTAGGCATTAAAAATGTTTGGGCTTTTTTTTTTTATTTTGTTGTTGTTGCTAAATATTATCACATACGGCACAATCAAGTTGACACACCGATTTTCGCCAGATCACCGAAGTTAAGCAACGTTGAGCCTGGCCAGTACCACATGGGTGACCATTTGGGAAGACTGGGCGCTGTATGTATCTTCTGGGAATAGTTGGGTGTGAGACCAGTACCCTCACACCAAAAAAAGAACTCCTCGCTACAATAGCATCTAAAAAGTTGGGGATGGCTTATACCCCTCCAGGAGCTCAAGGCTATGGTTGGGTGGATGGAAATATTATTACATGAGGAGTCATTTCGAGTTAAAATTAATTTTATTTTACACATCTGAACTTGAGAAATACGCAGTTAAAATATGTAAACATTACATAAAGAATAATGAACATGGCGGTCTTTTGCAATCAACAAGCCTAAGACACTATGTTTGTTATTCTTTACGTAATGCTTGCATATAACTGTCTGCCTGTCGAACACTGTTCCGTTTACTTGTTTCCCGCTTGAATACAACATGGTAGCCTTCAAATCCAATGTAGACAAGTTCTTATTGAGCCGTCCTCATTAATAATCAAATTCTGCCCAATTTACACAATTAACGATTACTACACTACCATCTTAGATGCATTAACCCTTATCATCGAGTAGGCCTTGATAAGTGGTGTCTCCCAAGTAAAAAAAAAAAATTGTGTGTATTTCTCA
This sequence comes from Euprymna scolopes, assembly GCF_053919585.1. NCBI lineage: Eukaryota > Metazoa > Mollusca > Cephalopoda > Sepiida > Sepiolidae > Euprymna > Euprymna scolopes. Next base: position 63,953,285 of record NC_136501.1, read on the forward strand.
AGTTTAGATGCGTAAAATAAAATAAATTTTAATTCAAAATGAATCCATATGAAAAATAATATTTAACAAAGACATTTTTAATGTCTACACAGAATTATTTTCTTGCTATCAACTCAATATGGTATTTAGTGACTTTAACTTATTTTCTATTATGCTATCGACACTTGTCCAGAATTTCTCCTATATCATAAAACAAAAATAAAGACAAATCTGCCTGATGCATGTACTCATGACAGAAAGAAAATACTGTATTCAAAAAATCACATAAATTGACCAAATAGTTTTATTTTTATCAAGAAAATAATTTTTAAGCAAATTTCGACTTGTCTAATGACCCCTCCCCCATGATAAGAATGGCTTCCTAAAATCTTGCGAGTTTGAATTATTTGGAGTTATTTCCATTTTTCCTTCAGACTCCTTTCTAGATGGTGTTGCGAGATCGTCGCTCATAGCTTAGCCATAAAATTTGCTTTTCTTAGTTAAAGATAAAACTACTTGATCAATTCACGTGATTTTTGGTGTACGATATTTTCTTTTTGTTATGAATATGTATATTATACAGATTTATTTTTTTTTTTTATTTTTTTTTTTTCATGAATGTTATTCTGGATTTGCACTATGGTGTCACAATGTTACAATAATAATGTAAAATTGACATCATTATATTATCTATTTATACTATTTTCCATTATGCTATGATATCATAATTGTTATATTTTCTTATTTTTATTGTTTTTTGGAATCCTTTGAGATGAGGCTTTATAATTTGTGTATTCATCCTTTTGTGGACTGTTACCTTCATCTTCATAGTTGTTGTTATTTCACCACGTTTCGGCCAACTCATCCTCTGGCCTTCTTCAGATGATCAATCGCGACAGATAGGAATGTCTTGTAACTGTATCCCCAGTAATTACCGCTTTCCATAGTTGTTGTCTCACCACGTTTTTAGCTGGTCCTAGATATGACCTTAAACTATATCCTATGTTGAGGCCCCAGCTTGCGGACTTTGGGGAGTGTGGAGCCACACTTTAATTGCCATTGCTCCCAGATCCACTCTGACCCAGAGTGGTTGTAGCTGTTAGGGTCCCAACTATGGGTTAAATAGAAACCGAATTTTAAAAAAAAAAAAAACATATTCTATTAAAAATATTTTCTTCCGAATCACTGAAAAGGGTTGATATGCCGTAAAACAAAAACAACAACTAATCCTCTGGCCTGCTTGGGTAGGATTGAAACCGCTATCTTCAGACAATGCTTACCTGGAACCGTATAGACCCAACGTTTCTATCTACTGTGTAAGAAGGTCAGAGGATGAGTTGGCCGAAACGTGGTGAAGGAACAACAACTATGAAGATGAGGATAACAGTCGGCAAAAGAATGCGTATGCGTATCATAGTTGAATTTCTATTCTGTACTTATTAAACATCGTTGCTTGTCATTCTGATCTTATCTATATGCATGCCTGTATTTGATATCTTTGTATTCTGATTGTTCATTTCAGTTTGAAAATGTAAGTGTTGTTGTAAGTATGCAAACTAGAAATTCCAAAGCTTTTTTTTTTTTTTTTTTTTACACTGCTAGACATTTCCATATTAACATTTTTTTTTTTTTTTTTTTTTTTTTTTACACTGCTAGACATTTCCATATTAACATTTTTTTTTTTTTTTTTTTTTTTTTTTACACTGCTAGACATTTCCATATTAACACAGCCTATCCTATAAAAAAAAAAAAAAAAAAAGCAATTGCTCTCCACTAACCAAAACGACCGTCTTCCGAGCTTTACCATATTTTCTTGCCTTAAAATGCACATATTATCGATAAACAAATCTTTTTATATTCCATGCATTATTTTGTCATAGGCAAATTCATATCCGCCATCAGCTTCCCCTATCACAAGTTGTGTTTGATTGCTCTGAAGGCAAATCAAATCAAATATTTATTTGCAAAACAAAATTACCAAAGTGTAGCATTATATTTTCCTACCTCTGATTAGATCATATAGTGCACCGAGATGAGCCTTCCAATGACAGTTTTCTGAGCCTTACGACTTCCATGCTTGCTCATGACAAATTGGAAGCGGGTGTTTTGTTTGTGACACCATCACTAGAAGATTGTTGCCAGAGTCAACGGGCTCCCTCTATACAATTTGATTCTTTAACGCCGTTTCCTTCACATTGTCTATTCCCTGTATGGTAACCTTCTAAAGTAGCAGATAGAAGCTAACAGATGCTACACCTTGCCCAAGAGTGACCTAGAAGTGTGTAAGGCAGGAACGTTCATCTCCCTGAGGTATTAAACGCAGATTTCATGAATATATCTTCTTTCTTAGAACTGCCCACCTGTGGCCTGCTCCCTGGTCGACTACAGTATGGTAGCCTTCAAGTCTAATGTAAACAAGTTCTTGTTGAACCGTCTGCTTAAATAATCAAATTCTATGCAACTTATGCCATTAACGATTACTACACTACCATATTACATTCATTAACCCTTATCCCCAAGTGGCCTTCGGGCCTTGATAAGTGGTGACTTACTTACCTGAATACATACAGTGCTTAGTATTCTCAAATCGCCACCCATCTGGTACTGGCCAGGCTCAACGTTGCTTAACTTTGGTGATATAATGAGAATCGGTGTGCCAACATGATTATGTCATATATAAATGCAACAAGTAACACATAAAAGAGCAGCTAAAAGATGTGCACGTCTATAAACCGTTTGAATGTTTGTCCAAGACAACTTTAAACCTGCATATGTATGTAGATATTGTCACTATCATTGGTATGATGTCCCCCTTGGGCAGAAACAGGGAAAGCTACCTTTTTTCTAATGAGACAAAAGCGACTATCTTTTGCTGAGTCATATGAAGACCACGACTTGGTGCTTGGATGAAAAAAAAAAAGAAAACTCCTCAAAATCCTATTCATGATTGTTTTTACCAGAATCATGTCCCCTCACATTTTCCGTTAATCAAGCGAGGGATAATTTTCCAAAGATCTGCAGTCATTACGCATCTAACACTACCTTCAACTGTTTGGTCGTCTGCAGGTTAACCATGGTGATTATGAGTTCGACTCGCTTGCATTTTATAATGTGAGAAAAATGAGAGTAAGTTTATTTGTGAGAGTGACGTTGGATTAATCTGGTGGGGCTGAGGTAGTATCGACTTTGTTGAAGTATTAAAAAATGAGCCCGATGCCATCCTAAAGCGAGTGTGCAGGAGGTAAAAATATATGCAGGTCTTCCATTTGCTATATATATTTTTTTTACCTGTCCTCATCCCTCGAAGAGATGTAGTATGCATTTCTAGCTTTTGCTAGTTGATATCACTTCGATCTAGTTAGAACTACTTGTTAAATCTAGCTAGAGTTATTACAACTTTTTCATTTTTTTATTCATTGCACCGTTACTATTTACACAGTCAATTAAAATAACTCAGTGAGCCACCTTTTTTATCAGATTTGTTCAGTTTACTAATATAGCAGTATTATTTGGATTAGTCAAACTATTCTTTCCATTTTGGACTCACAACGTTTCGGTCAATATAATTATCACGATCCTTCACTCAAGATCCTTTTTACATTTCACAAAAGCAAAGAATACCGACTCTTCAATCAGGTTCAAGTGATGTCAGATATGCAGTGTCTCAATTATCTTGGCTCCATATCCATATTTTTTCTTCCAATATTTATCCGAAAGTCGTCTGCTCGTTGCCACGCATTGTGATTGACTGATCAGCGTCTTACGTCAGATTACAGGCAAACTCGAGCGGTTGACATTCATGTTCTGGGCAAAGTTGGACGGATGTTTAGATAAGTCCGGTTCAAAATCTGCACAAGTACTGAAAACTGAATAAAAAGTGTATTTGAAAAAATATTGTTATAATGACAAATTATAGAGTTTATTTACAAATGATGTACCGGATTATTATATATAGCTTACTCAGAGATAGTTAATCCTGACCATATATTCTATAAATTCAACAAAGATGTTGTCAATGACGCCATTGTGTTATGTGGTTCACTTGACAGATATGTTGATTGGATGCCGGATATTGTATACCAGCTACTTATGGGTAATAAGGCCCCCCTATGCTAATTACTGTATTAGCCAAACCAACCATATTACATCTGGAATCCTATGGGCTTCATACTCTCTGTGGATATGTGGATCTTTGTACTTATCCAGCATAGACAATAAGTCCCGGCTATGCTAATTACGGTATTAGCTAAGCCAACTATATTATATTTTTCCGAAAAGAATATTCCACTAAGTTGTTTTTAAATTAATCTGTTTCATTTACTGATTTTTTTTTCCGGTTTCTTAATTTAATTTATCCATTTTTTTTTCACTCATACAAAATTGAAAATGGCAGCATTTTATTTCTTTTACGTAAAATTCAAAATAGACTTTTAGGAAATTAGAATTTTGTCTGTTTTTTTTGTTTGTTTGTTTTGTTTTTTGTTTTTTGCTGCATGCTTTTTTTTATCCAACAAAGTAAACAGTTTTTCCTCCTGCTTTTATAGCACGGCTTCAAGTTTTATTTTTGATTTTTACATTTTTTTCGTCTTGTAAAATTAGAAACTTGCACTTGATAAAATGAAAACAGTAATTTGCTTGAAAATTACTAGTAAACATAGATTTTTATAAGAGTTGATAGCAATGCAGAAAACCAGAATGGTGAAATCAAAGACAATTTTTGAGGTATTAATCTTCAACATTAACTTTTATTATTTTTCGATAGATCTTTCATACATACATATATATATGTATGTACATACATACAATATCTTTCATACATATATATATATATATATATATATATATATATATATATATATATATATATATATATATATATATATGTACATACATACAATATCAGTAAATATAACATTTACTGTTTGTATAAAGTCCGAAATAGTGGAATATCTTTTGATATTTCAGGAGAAATACTCCCCTTCTCAAAAAACAAAATAAAAGTTCAGTCCATCTAAAGTAAAGGAAACGAATACGGTCTTCGATTGTTTATGTTCAGCTTTTCTTTCACTCTTCCGGTTTTCTACATTGCTGTCAGCCTTCATAAATATCCACTTACTTACACTTCATGTTTAAACCTTTCATTAAAGTTGCACTCAGTCAGTTAGCAAAGAATGCATTTTTGGAAGTTCATCAAAGCAAACAAATAAAAATAATAATAATCGAAGGGTAAATAATTTGTTGAATCTTGTGTGATTTTGTATGAAATCCTTAGGAATCTTTTCGAATTTCTAAGAATCTTTTTGAATCTTTTGTAAAGTAGTGCATTCATAAAGAAAACACTCAAAAGCTCAGATACACGGTAAAATGTTAACTTTGTCACTAGAGGAAGGTGAAGTATTGTGATATAGCGCAGACGCACATATGCAAAGGCATGTGAAATGACGTCACCAGTAGGGAAAAACAAAGACTTTGAAAAATAGATCACATAAGAGACGTAGAGAACGTTCAAGATCACTTTAGATGCTTGGGTGACATTCGAAAGGACGCTCATGTGGATGACATCATGGCCGTAACAATGAGGAAATAAATTGTAAATTGTACAATAAAAAAAGCTGAAGTTCTTTTCTATTCTTTGTCTGCTTTGCAACTGAGGCTACAATGTGTTGGCTCCTGGACAATGTTATAGTATCGATAATTCTAATTTTCTTACTGCTACTTCTCCCTCGATTTTCAGAGAAGGACTAAAATTAATTACATTTGCTATTCTATCATATTTATACTTCAACCACGTTTTCAGACGATGTACAGACGACCAGGGGTCAAATTGTCTGAAACGTAACCGAAAAATATAAATATTAGGTCGGTGCAAAGTGTGTGCCGATTTAAAATTTCTTCTTGAAAATGGAAAACTGTTTTTGAAAATCTTTATTCGTAACAATAACAAGCTTTGCTCTCTATAACTTGATTCCATTTGTCAACGAGATTATAAATCCCTCGCTTATAAAACTTTTCAGGTTTTCATGTGAAATATGAATCTCATTCATGTTCAGTCTCCTCTCGTAATGTTAACCTAAGGCCATCTAAATGGTCTTGTAATTCTCAAAATAAGTGATAATCTGAAGGGGCTATGTCAAAAGAATATGCAGGATGACGCAAAATTTCTCACCCAAATGATCCTAGGAGATCTTTGGTCAGTAGTGCTATATAAACACGAGCTTTATCATGATGGAAGATGACTCCCTTTTTGTTGACTAAAGAAGGTCGTGTTCGATTCAACATGGTGAAAATATAAATAAATGTTACCATATTACCACGCAAGTAAATTAAGGGAAGATAATCCCTATATATTAGTTTACATGGGATTATCTGCCCTTACTTCACCTGTTTTATATTGCAGAAAAAAATATTGCAGAATATTGCAGAAAAATCCGAATGACGCTTTAATAATCTGAACGAAAAAGTTATAAATTAATCATGGTGATATGTTTAAGTAATAACAATACGCATAAAGTAAATTACAATGGTTTTAAATTCCCCTTTTACAAATCGGCAAAAACTTGTGCACTGATCTGACATCAACATGATGTTCGTGCATTATTTTTGGCATCGTCTGCCATTTTTTTTTTTTTTTTTTTTTTTTTTTTTACTGTGGTCGCATTCTGTCTGGTCGATCTGCTTCTCTAGGGATACAAAATAAATGACAAAAGAGGATTATCTTTTTCCTCTGAGATCATGAACTCTGGGTGTGAATTTTAGATGGTTGATATGCCGTGTGTTTTAAACGTTTAGTTCTAATGATTTTACAGGCAGCTTACGGACGTCTCTTTCTTAGCGATGTGACGTCATATGCTGCCTCCAAAGTCTGAAAGTCTTGAAATCTCTCTCTCTCTCTCTCTCTCTCTCTCTCTCTATATATATATATATATATATATATATATATATATATATATATATATATATATATATATATATATATCCTTCAACCTTCTCTCTCTCTCGTTTTTCTCTCCCCCTTTCCCCCTATTTCTCCCTTACATACACCTCATCCTCTTTCTTTCTCGCTCTCTCTTACATAATGGATGGAAATGGATTGAAAAAATACAATGCTTTTAATTTCTCTTTATTAATTATCGTCTTTACTTATACTCATTATCTCTCTCTTTCTTACTGTACTTTTTCAGTATGATAACGTAAGTATTTGCTTTGGCGATCGCTTGATTTTTGTTACCAGCTATTTCCCCCCCCCCCATTTTTGTTAATGGGCATGCCTTCTCAGTTGGCGTTCATAGAGTTTGTTTTTTTTTTGTTTTGTTTTTTTTTCCCCCCACCATTTTGCGATTTTTTTTTTTTTTTTTTTTGCCGGTTTTCACAGCATGGTGTGCTTTGCTTTTAAAACTGACACCTTACAAAATATATATAAAAGTGAAGTGATCCATATCAATGCGAATGTTTCTGATTGTGATTTACGAAACAAACCGGAAATAACCGAATTAGTATACAATTTGAAAGCTGCAAAAAAAAAAAAATGTAAAAAGGCAGTCGATAAGAAATTTTAAAAAAAAAAAAAGAGCTTATATAAAATGGTTTGATAGAAATTATTAAACTCATTGTTAACACGGATAGGTGGTGGGGGTGATAATTGACTCTAACAATATGTCAGGGAAAATATTAAAAAAAAAAAATTGTTTCATTTAATCTCGCTAATAATTGGCTGTTTGGCAACGACTTGGTTATTTCTGATCTGCTCCATGAATTTCAATTGAAAACATCCAGGCCAATATTGATACCCAGTTGAAGAAAGAGTAGAAAGTGTGCTCGTGACCAAGAAATTTGATTGCTAAAGTGACCAAGATTAAAAGAAAAGAAAGTCTTTAAAATATATATACATATAGATATACTGTGAACCTGACCGTGAGTCAGCGGGAAAAATATTAGAGAACCTCTATTAATTCCTGAAAAGAAAAATTCATTCCAGGTATTTTTAAGTCTTGTTAGCCGATGTCTAGCACCAACCACTGTGACGTCAGCAGAAAAAAACGCATATCAATACAAAGGCTTTCTGTTTATGGGAGCCACTTTATGGCCAACAGGAGCAAAAATGTGCGAACGGTATTTATGATTATGAGTGGCGGTAAGAGATTGTTATGGAACTTAATATGTTTGGGTTTTTCGGCCACTTTTCTCACTGTTGTCCCTCCCCAGTAGAGATCAGAGTGTTGGATTGCATTTCATGAAAGAAATTTACTCTTTTCATTCTTGCATTTTGTTACCAGACCCAATACCTTATATGGGGATACACAAACAATTTACAAATTAAAAAAAATATAAATATCAGTAAAAAATATACATATATTTACAAGCAAGTTTTTTAAGTTTTATTATTTGTTCCTTTTTCTGTTTTTCTTTCTTTCTGGGTGTTCTTGGCCAGTCGTTTGTTCCTGTATTCTATACCACTTGGTTGACATTTGACACATGTAAATTGTTACAAAACAGGTGAAGTAAGGGCAGATAATCCCATGTAAATAAATAAATATGAATTATCTCCCCTTAATTCACTTGCATGATAACATTTACTTACATTTACATTTGATTGCACAGATTTTTATCCTCCTGATTGATCTGCACGCTTTTGGTTGATTCACACCGAATGTCAATTTGTAACCCTCAGCTTGCCTTTTTTTTCTTTTTCTTTTTTTTTCTTTTTTTTTTTTGTAAATATGGCGTTGCCCGGGCGCAAATATTTGGAGCAATTTCTATCATTTGTCTCACTTTTCTCTAGCTTGTTTTAATTTTCAATAATGAAATTATTTTAAAATGTCTAGCATGCATTATAGTAAAACTGGTAATTAGTAAAAACCTGAAGAGAGTGCTCAATACTATTGCAGAGCAAATATGTGTTTTATTTTTTCTTACCGTTTTATCTGTTTTGTTACATATGTTTCGGATGTTGGACAATGTTTACGATCCAGCAGCTTCGTCAGACCTTGACCTTGGATCGTAAACATGGTCCAACATCCGAAACATATGTAACTAAACAGATAAAACGGTAAAAAAAAATAAAACATATATATATATATATATATATATATATATATATATATAATTATTATTATTATTATTATTATTATTATTATTTCTTGTATAAACACAAAATTTTCTAAGAAGATACATACTTTATATTGTGATTTTCAATATTTACTTCAGCAGTGCCCAATACATAAGTAAAGATATGTAGTAAATTATAAAAAATATACTTATGGAATTTAAATTACAAAGGCTTCCATGTTTCATCCTCATAGGGAAGCGTCAGGCTAATATGCATGAAATTCATGTTACCGGGGTTTTAGTCTAGCTAGCTAACCAATCAGATTCTTTGTTATTCTTTCCAGTAGCTTAACGTTTATATAAGCCAATCAGAGGACTTCTCTCAAACAAAGGTTTGGCTGATTTTTACTTTGTCTTCTTTTGTTTGTTTGTTTGTTTTTTTTGTATAGGAGTCAATTACCTTTTTATGAATGCGTCAAATGATGTTATTTTAACACGTTTACATGAAGTAGATTTTCTCTTTCTATTTTTAGATGTTGGTTTTGTTTAGTGTTTTTTTCTATCTTATTTTATTTTTCTTACATATTCTTCTCTTAAAGTAAAGTTTATTCTGTGTATACAGTTATTTGCTATTTCACATCTACAGTTTAATAGGTTTTGAGATCTTTAAAGTTTAAAATTTCAAATTTCTCGTTCAGACATAATCTACATGGGTCATCTAAATGTGTACATCTACTGACCTGCTGTAGTAATTTTCACTTGATTATTCGTGTTTGCTTTGTCTAAGCTCCCAGTAATGAGTTGCTAGTGCTGTTTTTATTTGGCAGAGTTGGATTTACATAAATGTACATTTGTCCACATATAAGCAATTTCTTACTGATAAACTTCAAAGAGTGATACGAAGCATGTAAGCCAGTACACAATATAATATACAAGATAAGAAAAACAGGCAAAAGTAATAAAGAAACAAAGAGGGAATAACTTCTGATCCAAATCACAATAATAAAGAACACATGTTCCCAGAGGTGGACATGGAGAATTATGCATAAACAATGAATAATGAAATCTTGCTTAATTTATCTACTGTACTTCTGAGAGGCTATGCGACTGCTATCGAAAATTGCACCTGACAAACCCAGTATCAAGTGTTTAAAAGCATACAACAATGTACAACAATGTACTATGTCTAACAACTTTGAAGGATGTGCCAGAAAGAGGTTAAGAACACACACATGAGTAAAAGGAGATTACAAACTCGTTTAGAAGAGTGTAGTCTCTTATGTTAACTAGACAAGGGAGATAACCAAGATATAAATCCAAGGGCGATAACTCAAATAATTCTGGATCAACAACACCATGTTATCATCTAAAAATGGAAGTTGATTATCAATCTTACTTGATTCCCCATTTTTAAACAACTCTAGATTTATTTGTCAGACTTTTTGATTGGAGGCTCACATCTATGAGAAATGGATTTTTTAACGTTATTTTGAATCTCTCCTAAAATTCAAGGTCGACATAGGTCATAATAAAGCATATGAGGGACACTCTGGGTCATAGTTTATCTGCATGACAAGTTTGGTTGGAATCTAAATTGCAGTTTGAAATCCAGACAATAGGAAAACTTTTTAACTGTTACTCTCTCTCTCTCTCTCTCTCTCTCTCTCTCTCTCTCTCTCTCTCTCTCTCTCTCTCTCTCTCTCACACACACACACACACATACATAAACACACACACACACACAAACACACACACACACGAACCACTGAGCCAAATCATATATATAAAAGGGTATATGTCTGTCTGTCTGTCTGTCTCCATTTTTTCAAACTCTATCACTTCCGGAACGAAAAGTTGCAGAGTGGTGCTAGGAGCCTCAAATGATTAGATTTTTTATGGACCGTTCTTTTATTGGTCATTAACCAGTTAAAATAGTTTTTAAGGGGTCAAAAAAGGGTCAAAATGGAAAAAATCGTTATGCATTTTGTACATCCATCTTAGTTTATTTTTTAATTTTTAACTTTTAATCAATTCATATGCATGTCACGTTGGTACAGTGATAACGTCACTAGTTTTGCTTACGGTTTCGATTCTAGCTGATGGCACCCAAATACTTTTTTCTTACTTTTGAAATCATGACTCTATAATAATATATATATGAAATCTGGACAAATTAAAAAAATCATATTTAAGCGTATTTTATGCCCAGGCATAGCTGGGCGTCCTCCCCCGCCCCCCTCGTTAGTCATAAATAAAGGTAAAATAATGAATTTATAGCTGGATATTATTTGTTCCTTTTTCTCTTTCTTTCTGAGTGTTCTTGGCTACTTGGTTATCTCTGTACACTATATAACTTGATTGCCATTTGTCATATGTAAATTGTTACAAAACATATGAAGTAAGGGCAGATAACTCCATGTAGACTAGTATGTGAAAATTATCTCCCCTAAATCCACGTGCATGATACTAATTAACATCTGAAAAATGCACTGATTTTTCTCATCTGATCTGCTGCATGCTTCTGATTGATTTACACCGAGTGACAATGCATAAACCTCAGCTTGCTTCATTTCTTTCTTTTTTTTTTTTTTTGTGGCGTTGCCCAGGCACAATAAATTTGGAGCGATTTTTTGTGTGAGCTTTTTTTGTTTTGTTTTGTATGGTGTTTGCAAAAAATCATTTTTATTATTTGCAAAGATAAAAAAAAAAATGGTTTTTTATTTTCTTTTTCTTAATAAAAAAAAAAAGTGTAATTAATTCTGTAACTGTTTTAAAGTGCAATTTAAATCTCATTTAACATCTGAGGAAACTGTTTCTACGAATTAAATTTGAAAACTATTATCAGCAAAACAATGTGAACTTTGAAAAATAGTTTGTTTAAGCATAATCATCCATCTTTTAAAAAAATTGTGAAAAATATCATGTTTGATTCTGACTAGCTAATTTTTTTTTTCTTCCACCATAGTCTTTCCAAGAATCGAGTATCTTGCTTTGTCTCTGAATTTTGGGGATGAGGGTTAATTATTCATATTATTTGGATTGTTCAGACTCCTGTTCTCATTCAGCGTGTTATTTTCGTGACATTTCGGCCGATGTAGCCTTTGACCTTCTTCAGACGTATCTTGTCGAACTCAGGAATTTGCGTGGAATTTCAAATGGAACCTTTATTTAATCCATGGGGGTAGCAGTCATGGCTGATAGAACAAAAACACGGATTAAGTAAAGAGCTTTGAAGTTTCATGCTGATTCAGGAGTTCAACAGAAAGATTCCTGAGTTCAACAAGATACACCTGTAGAAGGTCCGACGTTACATTGACTGAAACATTGTGAAAATCGCACTCAAGATGAGAACACTAGTTCGAATAATTGAAATAATATGTATTTTGCTTTAGTTTCTTTAAAAAATACTTATTCTGATTATATATATATATATATATATATATATATATATATATATATATATATATATATATATATATATATATATATATAGTCATGTTTAGCTGTCTCAATGTGAGGTCTCTTACTTCTGTTCTCTCAAGCCTAGACGAAGCTTAATGCATAAATACGTATTATCAATTATTATCTGCTATTAGAAGTCATTGTGTTTTAATCTGGTTTCATTTGTTCATGTGAAGCTTTCATTTTCTTTGTATATCAAGTTCAGAACCAATAATCTTTTTTTAAACCTCCTGACCAGGTGGGCCCAAACCTGCGAAGGGCAGGGGGGGGGGGCTCCAGAATATGTGGTTTTACTGAGATACTCCAGAGGCCACCACAATTTATTTTTAATACTCAAAAAATGTTGCATGGAAAATTTGCTACAGCTATGTGATAATCTTGCCCAAACGTACATTCAATTAAACTTCATTGAAAATTGTTTTCATGTTAAATTCTTTGACACGATTGACATAATATGATTATTAAATCTCTACCTATATATAAAAGGCACTTGTGTGTGTGTGTGTGTGTGTGTGTGTGTGTGTGTGTGTGTGTGTGTGTGTGTGTGTGTGTGTTCGTTTCTTATGGACTCCAAAACGGCCAGGTCAATTTTTATGAAATTTCACACAAATGTGTCCGTAATAAGTGTTTTTAGATAGGTTTTGTATCGGAATGCCTTTGATAAATATCGAAAATTTTAATCACCAATCAAAAAGTCCAATTATAAAAGGAACAGTCCGATTTTGACCAAATTTAACACCTTATAAAGCCTAACATCACAAGTGCATTTGAGAAGATTCATCACAGCACAAGCAGAAAGGCCCGACACATAAAATCAACAGTAGTTTGATAAGACAAGGGTGCGTTCAAAATGATCGTTTCTATTTAGGGCACAACTGAACCATCATATTTGACTTTTGTTTTAAACTTTAATTCAAGCCATTTTATAAAAATAATTTTACAAAATCAACAGTAAGTTCTCTGGTCTTTATGGTGAGTGGAAAATTCATTATTATCTGTAAGGTTGGGCACCATCATAATTAAATCAGTCGCTAATTCCGTTATCGAGAAGGGTACACACGTGTCAATGCAAGTTGTATCCCGTATTAGTGACTAGCTGATTGAAAAGGAAAACACTCAGGAAATTGGACCATTTTCTATCTTTTATTAAGGCTAATAGGTTCAAGGATCGCGAAAAGTTAGCAAAGTTTAAGGTCTGTTGTTAGATTTGGAAACTTTTTTCTTCACTGCAACCTTTCCTCACAGACGTGATGTTGTTAGTCTCAATCTTTTCTACAAATACTATTAGGACATGTGTTCCTCAGAATTATCTGATCTATTTCCTGCTTCCTTTGTTCCAGCTCGTTTGACTTGTTGATCTAGAGATTTCCATCAATTCGCTGGTTTAATACCTCATTGACTTCCTATTCTAGTAGCTTCTTTCCAAGGATTGCAAGGTTATGGAACTCTCTTCCTGCTCACTGTTTTCCTTCTACGTACAGCCTTGGTCTTTTCAAGACTAAGATCAGTAGGCATATCCTGTCTTTGCAATAGTCAGCTTTCATTTTTGTTAGCTCTTTACATCAAATGGCTTCATATAGCGAGTGATTTCTATTAAAAAAAAAATAGGAGTAGCAGGTGTCCGTAACGCCGGCACTGATCGAATATGTTTTGATAAAAAAACAAAAAATAAATCAGATGTTGCATTTTTCTAAAGAAATATTCAAAATCTTTGTATATCTTCTTTTTTTTTTAATTATTTTTTATTCCATCGAATCTTCAAAAATTGGGTTTACTGAATCTATGTCTGTGCGTTTTTTTTTCTTCTTTTTCCATGCTTTTTTTCTAACAGAATGTAAGTATCAGCTTTCTGATTCTAGAAGTGGCCATTCTGTTCTCTGTATATTTAAACGAATTTCTTTGGACCATATATGAATTGAGCACTCCAATTCTGTCGGCCTCTGAAAAAACAGCCTTAGCATGATCCCGTATCTGACGTCACCCAAAGACAAACAAAACATAAACACATTTTCAAAATGAGGGGGTCACAATAACATATATATTTTTTTTTTTCGTTAATTGGTGCTCCTCTTCAAACTATGTACAAAGTAAAAAAAAATACCTCACAGACTTGGAGAGTCTTCAGGGTAGATAACTCGTATGGATTAATATTATACATGTGACATAAAATACATATTTATACAAATAAGTTTTATATATAAAGCCAAATGAGATGTTCCCCTATTTTATTGACCGGGATAGCTTCATATACAAAATCTTTGTTTATAAGTGAGTGAGATAAACTGCAAATAATTTAACGAATTAGTTAATTACAATAGGAATTAGACGTGTTTAGATTTTTCAATTAAGCTTTAAAATGTTAATAATTCGGTTTCTTTATTCATCATTAATATACGGTTTGACCCTCTCACGAACACTCTAAAAAAAGCTGGCCCCAAGTTTCGATGGTCTCATTTCTTAATATTTTAAAATCTGAGATTGGTTAAGATACTCCATTTTCAGTTTTCTTGACCAGAAAAAAAATTGGGAAAGGCGCATTTTGTGAAGTAATTAAAAATTGGATAACGTTTTCCATTTGCAGCTTAGTGATTATGGCGCTAGCCGCCAAATGGTTCTTGGTCTGGGCATTTGCATATAGGTGTGAATAAAAGATTTGGGTTTTGAGTGCAAATTTCGGTGACACAAGACGATTTCGAATTCAATATGTCTTCAATTCCGCCATTAACTTCTGCTTTACCGAATCCAGGGAGGAAAGAAGAGGAATGAAATGTATTTCTTCAATAAAAAATAAAAGGAAATATTTTTCTGAACTGAAGTAAAAACTTAATTAAAACTAACACAAAGAAGTTTATAAAATCCACATCACACGACAATAGTTATATATTTTTGTAAGAAGTAAAGACGGTTTTTAGTTGTTTACAAGGTAAATTCGAAAATGTTTCCTTTTATTATTGGCAAGGTGTTTTACGTTGACTCTCATCACACACGGTGTCATGTAAAAACCGTTCTTTTTCAGGGTCGGTTGAATTGGGATGCTTAATATATATATGGTTCAATATTTTTATGGTTTAATCTTGGACTGCTGCTTATTTTCTTTTGGTTTTGCTTGGTGTGACATGTATATTATATACGAACGGACAATAAAGTAATTTGAGTTATTTTTTTTTTTACCAAAACAATTGATAATTGAAATTTAAAAAAATCCACCAAAAATCAGAAAATTTAATGTTTAATGCAGTTCGTATTAAAATCTTTAAGCCATTTTATTTATTCATTTTTATTTATTTATTTTTATTTATTTTTTATTTATTTTTATCTTTTATTCATTTATTTGTATTTATTTTTTATCTATTTTTTATTTGTTCATTTATTTATTCATTTTTATTCATTTATTTATTTATTATTTATTTTTAACTTTTATTCATTCATTTTATTTATTTTTTATTTATTCATTTTTATTTTTGCATTTATTTTTTATTTATTCATTCCTTTATTTATTTATTTTTATTTATTTTTTATTTATTCATTTTATCTATTTATTTATTTATTCATTTTTATTTATTTTTATTTATTCATTTTTATCTATTTTTGATTTATTTATTCATTTTATTTATTTTTTTATTCATTTTTATTTATTTATTTATTTTTTGCATTAAATGTACAATGTTTTTTCATCATTTTTTGCAAAAATAACTTCTTACTTTTTTTCTTTCTCATTTTCCAGTGTAATTTTTCTGTAAAGGTGGTCAATGAGTTTCGACTGTGGGTATAAGACATATTTCGTCATTGAAATTGATAAAGTAATTTAAGTGACCTACAAAAATGTTTAAGGTTTATTTTATAAAATAGATATTTTATATCAGCATTCGTTTTTTTTTTTTTTATCAATCAGAAATATTAATGTTTTGGTTAAAAAAATCATTATTTACTTTCAATGTCCGTCCCTAATATTATACCTCACACATTTGCAGCATATACGATTTTTTGGCTTGCTTTTTAAAAATAAAAAAATTTGCAAACTTCTTTTAATTTTTTTTTATTTTTATC